>NW_026999318.1:0-300000 GCF_037126465.1 Ornithodoros turicata
CCCGGGCCACTTCTACTATTGTAAAAAAATAAAATACAAATCAAACAGAGCAAAACAGTACGGAGAACTACCAGATCTGAGTACCGCACGCCCCATTGAAAATTCCAATAACCCCAAGACGAAGATGCATTTGAAACTCTGGTTTCTAAGTTTTTTGTATGTGGTGCCTTGTGGAGCACATCTCCGATTAGTATAAGCATAGACACGAACCGAACAACCGTTATTTTTAGGCGAACCGGAACCCAACCTTTAAAAAAAGTGGTAACCGGTTCAATAACTGTTCACATTGACCCAAATTACCGAATGTGGGAAAAAATTTAGAAATTTGGGGAAAACGACTTCCATATGAGACACTTTATGAAGAAAGGAGTCGTAGCATAAGAAAAGATCGTAGGACAGAACGACGCACAAGGGACTAAATTTACTCTCAGTGAGCAGTTTTAGTATTTAGTTTTAGTATTTTTGAAGACTGAATAAAATGTCAAGTTACGTTCTGAACTAAATGTACTAGGCTAAATGAATGTCACAGACGGGGTACTGCGTGTCACGCTTTGTCCTCAGAGTCCTTATGCGTGTATCAGAAAGGTGCTTTCCGTTGAACGAGGGCCGCGGCCGGGACAGGCTACCAGAACGTTGGTTCCGCGATGCGCTCATTTTAATAGACAATAACTTTGGAAAAGCACAAAATCATGGAGAGCAGCCCGAGCAACAAAGCACTCACAAAACCGAAACTTTAGAGAAGGTCACGTGGTGGACAGGAAATATGGCTGTTTTGACTCGAGCGATCGCTAGAGGGGCCGCACGCATATCGGTTCGAAACGGCCGCTCATGTGTTTCCTTCCTCTATGGTGGAAGCTGACGGTTAATTAACATCGTAGCGTTCCCACATGGCAAACCCCGAACAGCGAACCGCGAAGCCTATCGATGTTACGCTGTTGAGGAGTTATATTATTCCAACCACCTCGTTGCATCCACGAAATTGTTACTCGGAATCACCGTGCGTGCCATGGGAGTCCGCACCTCCACCGGGAGTTCTCGCGTAGTGTCAACAACAGCTAGACAGATGAAGTGCGCATACTCGTCGACGTGACGTAACAGCTAAAACTCAGCCAATCAGGATCGTGTTTTGAACGGCCATAGCCAATCACGAACGTGCTTTCAGCTGTCGTAGCCATGGAGACGAGCCACCGTCAGCCACATGAGCAGCCACTGTCCTGTGCGAGTAATGAAGGTCCCAGAGTACTTACTGGGAAAAGAAAATCAAGCGCAAAGCGGTCCCATAATTCTATCAAAGCAGATTTTCTAGAAATCGTGTTGCACTTTTAGTCTACAGGTTCAAATTTGCGATGTTGGCTGCTATAAATTGCGAGTTCTTCATTTCGTTGAACGGCGAATCGCGGTAGCAGGGGAAGGAGGTAGCAAAGGAGGGAGAGGAGACATTAAGCAGGCCTTCTGTATCTGGCCTAGTCTTCTTCTTACTCTTCTCGCGGGCCCCACCACCCGCGTGACACCTCCGATATACTAGTCAAACGCGGTAGCTATTACTCGCTCGCGAGCAAGTAAACGAAAATACCTTACTTATCTCATGCTCTCTTTATCTCTTCTTTTTTCTCTTTTGCTTTCCCTTTTTTCTTTGCATTAAACATACCCCCTTTCTTTCTTTCTCTTCTTTTATATTTTCGATACAACAATCACAAAAGTGAGGACTGACATGGCAAGCCCTGTCGAACAGTTAACATACACAGACGTTGACAATACACACGTCTCGTGAAGGATGTCAATGCATGAAAAACAAATATATAGATAATCTTAGCAGGAAAGTATTAGACGCAAAGACGGGGAATTTATATATCAGTGAGGATGTATGCCTTAACGACCTCTCTAAATGTAGTAGGGTTTGGATGAGAGCGTATGTGTAGAAGTAAGATGTTCCATATTTGACCACCGGATGAAGAGACAGAGTGGAAACGAAAGTTACTGCGGGAGGTTGGGTACTGGAAAGTGTTCGCCGAATGGCTTATAGAATAAGGGGTGATATAAGTCTGTAGCGGAATCTCGAGCCTGTGAATCGTGTATAGAAGTAAGTATAGCAGAATCTCGCCGCAACAGGGGAAGTCAAGTCCGATAAGAAATGTAGCACAATACAAAAAGCAACACTGAAGCTTCCTTAGTTTAATATATACAAGCTTTCGCGTGGGGGACCACGCTTCGTGAGGTACAAGGTGTGAAGTTCGCGTATACAAAGTTTAAAGGGACCGAAAAGTGAAAAATAACCCCCATATTTTTGCCCACTGTCGTGCACAACATCATTGTTTGATAAGACACAGAAAGCATTACTTCTCAATTCGGCATATTTTTTACGTATAAATATTTTGAACATTGCCGGAACATGGACGGCGCTGCCAACAAACGGCGAAAAGGAGAAACTTGGGTTTCGGCTGTTTCCGGTCCAGGGCTCCCAGGGATTGGTCAATCCTTACCACGTGAGAGCTAATTTTATAGAGAACAAAGTTGACGCACAGGATCTTACAGCTAAACGACATTTTAAAAATGACGCTCACTTCCATAGTTTCTACGTAAAGCATTCAGCTACTTCGCCTATGGTGGGCTAGAAAGACTGGTGTGCTTACCGCCATATTCAATACATGGAATGCGCGATGCCCCTGTTTTGAAGCCAAGCTCCTGAGCTCCGGCGCTATGCGCTCGCTGCGAACCAAGCGAGTTCTCGTTGAACTAGTCCAACATGTGCCATGTGTGACGGTGTATGTGCGCTTGACTATTTTTATAGTGAATATATTTGGACCAGCACTACGTTGGTTTGCCGCACTGACTGTTTACCAGCATCCGCAGTTCTTTGTCACTAAGCCACGTGACATTTGCGACCGTCACGTCTGCCTAGCCGACGATCCCTGCAAGCGAAAGATATCGGAATGTTGTGAAGCACGTGACCGCATGTTTTATCATCGTTGGATGATGACAGACGGGTCGAAAAACAAAATAAAGAGCGGCTACTGCGTCCGGGTGCTCGCCTCCTTGATGGTTTCTTTCTCTTCACTCTTTCTTTTCAGCCTAGATTATCGAGTTGCTGTGTACAGGAAGCTGGGAACACTTTGTCACGGAACATATACCGATGGTAGATTGTTCAACTAAATTGTCACTTAAGTAAAATATGGCGCTTTCTATACAGTATACCTCGCAGCACATCTGACAATAATTCAATATGACAATAATTCAGATGTGATTGTATTAAAGAGTTATATATTATTCTAATAATTCCTGGGGTGAGTAAGTGCCTACACCTATGGAATGCGCCAATAACCCTCGATATTTTCAGTCTCACTTGTTCGATATGATATGACCAAGACATTGATTCTGTAAAATACACACCAAGAGTCTTAACCACGCCACATAATTCAATAACGTCATTTCCAATTTGAACATTTGAGGTTAAAACAACTTTCTTGTTCTTTGGTCTGAAGAGTACTATGTACTTTAGTCTTTTTCGCATTTATCTTTAAACAATTTATTTCTGCCCATAGGCTTAATTTACGTGAAAGCATATTAGCTTGTGCTACCAGGGCATCACCTTCGGTACCGGAGAGGAGAATACTGGTATCGTCCGCGTAAATTATAAATTCTGCATCAGAACTAACCGTTACAATGTCATTTATATAGACATTAAAAAGGAGAGGCCCCAGTATGCTCCCCTGCGGTACCCCACATTCAATTTTCTTAGGGCTAGACATTATATTATTTATTACGACACACTGGTACCGGTATTTTAGATAACGATATGATTAATGAAAGTGCAACACCTCTAATGCCATAACGATATAATTTATATTCTAGAATTTTATAGTCCATAGAGTCGAAGGCCTTGGAAAGGTGAATGAAAACTCCTAATGTAAGATGCTTATTTTCAAAGTTATCCAATATAATTTGCTTTTGCTTAAGTAGCGCTATTTCTGTCGAATGTTGTTTACGGAAACCGAATTGCGATTTTGTAATAATCGAATGTGCATTTAAAAACGATAGTAAGCGATTGTGTATCACATTTTCAAAACATTTCAACAGTACAGGAAGCACTGATATTGGCCAATAATTTGACGCCTCACTTATAGCGCCGCCTTTGTGCAAAACCGACACCTTAGCTATTTGGAGTTTTTTTGGAAAGTAACCAAATAAGAAGCATTGATTGATAATATATGTTAGGGGACCTACTATGTAACGAAGAACTCGTTTTATCGGACTTATATAATTATTTGCATATCATACACATCTAGACTTCTGGTATTACTTAGATTGAAGATAGAAGAATACATTTCATTTTCATCGACAGGCGTAAGAAATATCGTATCCTGTAGATTATGTGGTGGGTTTTCACATGAACTATAAGGGGGGTGGCTAAGGTTTGTACGACAAGCATTCACAAAATACGCATTAAAATACTCCGCTAAGTCACGTCCTTCTATTATTTTATCATCCACACTCATACGTTCAAGTACGGAACTCCTTGCTTTCCTATTCAGCACATTATTCAAGTTACTCCATACCAGTTTTGCGTTATGTTTTATATTGTCACTAAACAAACCTTTATAATAAGCTGCTTTTGCACGTTTTAGCTTACTCGTGACATTATTTCTGAATAGTTTATATGCCGTCAAGTCTTCAATGTTTCTCGAACGTATAAATTTCTTGTATAACTTATTTTTCTTTCGTACAAGAACTAATAAATCTTTGATCATCCAGGGCTTTCGACTATTACTCGATGGTTTCTGCTTCTTCATAGGAAAATAAGTCATATACATTTTCGAATATACATTAAAAAATTCATCATACGCTTCGTCTGGGTCATCATACGTGAAAACAAAATCCCAATATGTATCAGCGACTTCCTTTTCGAAATCGTCTAATGCTTTTTCAGGTATAGATTGGAATGTAGTGTACCGATCATCTTTCTTTTCGTGATGGGAAAACAATAGAAAGACACTGATGTCACTAATGGTTACTAATGTCAGTCTGCAGGACACCTGATATTAAAGTCGACGACTGGTAGTTGGTAATTATAAGGTCCAATAACATAGATGATGATGGCGTAACTCGTGTGGGTAAACAAACAAAATTCTTGAAGCCATAATCTGTTAGTGTAACACTAAATTCATTTGACACAGAAGAGCTTGACAACATATCAATATTGAAATCACCAGCAATAAATGTTGGACGTTTCTCCGCGGAAGCGAAACGTAAGTAGTCCTCTAAAAATTGAAAGAAACTTGATGTGCTTGAACCAGGTGGTCGATATACAACGGAGTAGATATACCGATCAGACATTAAAGTAAGTATTTCGTAATTATTAGTAAGGACGGAAAACTCCTGCAAGATATTACAGCTCTGATTTTTTACAAGGATGCTTAGGCCACCACCCCTTTTTTCACTACGATTTAGGAAATATGTTTGGTAACCATTAAGACGAAAAAGACCCTGTTCATGTTGACACCAAGTTTCCGTAAACATTATTACATCACAACAATAGTTCATGTCATGAAATAGTACTTCTAGCTCTGTTTTTTTATTGACAACTGAACGAGCATTAATATGAATAATTGACAAATGTTCATCGGTAACGCGTTTCCTCAGGTCATTAGGATACAGACATTCGTTACTCATTATTGGTGGTTTGAGGCTTCAGAAAATGTCGGCAGACAGAAATGGCAATTACTTAATCTTATCAAGGTCAGAAAATGAATTCACACGAATAGCTCTGTCTCCGGATCTCCTCCTCACATAGCAGACGCCGTACTTCAACCAAACAAACTGGTATCCCATCTCCTTTGCCTTTGTCCTAACTTGATAGTGCAAGCGTGTATTATGCGCAGTTAGATTCTCATTGAAGAAGAGTTGACGGTTTTGAAACTTTATATTACAGAGTTCTTTCCTTTTTGCCATCCAGGTATCTCTTGTTCTTCGGTTTATGAATCTAACGATAACTGGTGGTATCTTATCTGGCTTTGAAGGAAGCCGGTGTATTGCTTCGACAACTTCCGCTGTTGATAAATGGGGAAATTCGCCACCTGGGTTTGTGGCCCACAACCGACAGCCTTAATACCGTCATTATACATTATAAAGATTCAAGTTGAAAAGCGTAATATACATGTGCCCTATGACTTGCGAAGTGCCCGCTTGGCGTGCCCCCCCCCCCCCCATATTACTTGTGTCATACTACCCTCACTCGTTCTGAGACCTTTGTCCTACATTTTGCAGTTGATCCGTTCACTGTATGTGCACCTGTTTGCATTTTCGTCGCTTGTAGGCGTCCTGGGGTGGCCCCGACTCTGTCGCGACTCATATCCCCATCTTTTTCTGTTACCTCATCACCGCCATCATCAGGTTATATTAAAAAGGGTGTAACATAGTTACAAATGAAACCTATTGACATTGAACACGGTTAAGGATATAATGTCATGATTGTTCAGTATATGGTCCGATGTTCAAGTGTAAATTAGGAAACCAGAACCGGAGTTTGAGACTTCATAAATGAAAATGCACTACTTGATATTGCCTTTTGCTATGAGGTACACTAGAAGTCAAGAGTCTTCTGCTTCAATACATGATATGTTCCTGGTCCCTAACACCCTTCACTGGAAATGGGACTGCCAAGTACTTGGTTGACATTCAGCTCACAAGATGGTTCTTGAGATGCACCATATAAAATTTAAGCATGACAGACCTAAAATCCAGATATTCCACGATATTCCTTGGGCAGATCCTGGCACAAATTTTAACTGGATCTGTAGCATCTCGAGAAATGTTAATATGGCCTGAAATTTTTTCAGGGTCACTGTACACATGTCCACAAGAAAGTTCGTGTCCAAGAAGCCTTACAGGGGGAGGGGGGTAATATGTTTATGAAGAAAAAAAAAGAAGGAAAGGCTAGCCAGGCAAAGAGCCGGCTTGCTATTCCAAAAAATTGGGAAAAACGAAAAAGACAAGGTTTACGCTCAAAGAGCATGGCTAACACGCGAAGTTTAGCATTAAACGTCGCGTAAACAAAATTAGACGGCGATGGAAACCAACCCTGATTTCAGGTTTGACGAAGGCACTGAAGGAGGAAATGAGGAAATTAAGTGAGACTAAAAAGAAATATTATAGCTACTTCTTTGTTGCGTACTCCCAGCAAATTTGGCATATGACTACTCAAAGTATCGAGCAAAAGAGGAACAAAATGACGCACAGCAGAGAACAGATTATATAGAAGATGTGGGAAACTCCTAATAGATCTATCACCGTTGTCGCACAACTTAAACTCCCGAATTAGTATTAGTATGACATTACTTTAAATCAGCACTTGTATCTCTATTTCTTATTATCCCACTGTGGGAGGTAAATATGAAGAAGTCTTCTGCTGGTAGATTGGCAAAGGAAAAATGTGGATATGGTAGTCCAAAAAGTTTCGGGACTGATTACTTCAGGACGCGATATTGTGGTGTTCTGGTCAAGACAATATTCCGAATGATTGTCTTAGAAGATACGCCGAGTAAGCTGCGCAATTCCTCAAAATTATTTTCCAGATATCGCTGGACGAAGGGACTGTCCCGAACGAATGGAAACGCGCTCGTATGAAACCGATTCGTAAGGCAGGAGTCCCGACTTTAGTTTTTCTCTTCGTTCCAGCTTTTGTGAATTGCTAAAGCACATCTTTTCCAAACAATTAACATCATGATCAAGTAACAGCATTCCTTGCAGCATATCTTTCGTGGGGCTACTCCGCTGTCATGGCCCTGTTTGATTTCATCCACGACTTTGCATTTGCTTTATATAATAACCTACAAATTGAAATATTGGTTTTGCATCTCTCCAAGGCATTTGACCGTGTACGTACCCTATAGAAAGCTGACACATAATACCAAGATCATGGATTGGCTTCGGGACTGTTTCCCTGTCTGATCGACCCCCTTCCCCTGGGGTATACGACGTGTCAGTCTTGAAACTTTTGCTGTTTCTTGTGTATATGCACGGTATGTTAAGTGACATTAATTGTAAAGCATGTTTATTCGGTGATGACTGCGCGACATATCGCGCAATATATTCCGAAAAACATAGGGATGTCTGAACGTGCGTCCTCAATATGCCGATCGTTCTCTCTCTTTTGTTCTTTCCTTTTGTTTTCTGTGTGCTTTGCTTAGGCTCACCTTGCTCGCCTTATATTACGCACCTTTGCAAAGCAGTTTAGAACACATCAACGAGTGGTGTTACAAATTGCAAATCAATTTGAACACCGACAAAACTGTCTATGCTGTTATATGTAGAACAAAGGCTTTGCCAACATCATAGTACGTATACTTGCAAGGGAGCTTAGTACAAATATCTTGGGGTCGCCGTCCCGTCCGATTTTATATGGAATTTTCACGTGTGCTTAATAGGCATCATAGTCAAGAGAAAGCCTCTTCTATCTCAGAAGAACACTTCATTATGCTACTGCTTAGGTCAGACTACCGGTATATAGAACACTCGTGTTACCGATCGTCACGTTCGCGAAGGTAACTTGGGACCCCTTTGCTGCGTCTCTTTTGCGGGTTTCTTTCGAATTGGTCGCCACTATACGAGTGTATTACGTGTAGATATTATATAATTAATGTACGTTCCCTACTCCTTCCCAGGTTCCTTCTGGGACCAGTATTCTGAAATAAATGTATAAATCGTTATATTTTCGTGTCGTCCCCTTTGTCTTCTGGATTCCTTCCCTCTACTGACTGCTGATATGCAGACCGTAATCAGCAATTCTATCGCTTCCGTTGGTCGCTGCAGTTAACGTATATCTCACGCTTATAGCCCACCACCGACTTAAACATTTCTATCACAATCCCCCGTCACCGGACCTCGCAACCTGGAAGGTAAAGGTCGCTCAGATGAAGGGAACGATGAGCACATATCACGAATATCACTACCCAAAGGCAGAACCGGCTGCTCGAACACGTCATTATCGTTATCAAAGTACACGTGTCCCAGACCAGAGGGCTGATAGGGACGCGCCGGTGAATGTCAGCACTGATATCTGGGTGTGCCATTCGTTTGCTCCTGCAGGTGGCACTCAAGGGGCATTTTGCATGCAGAGCAAAGAAAAGGCACGCTCATGGGTTAACGGCAGGTGTGTAATCACGTGACGAGTAGCACTGCAATGAGCCGCGAGAGGCGATTAGATCGCATATCTTCACATATCTTCGCATATCTTCATCTACTTCAGCAGCGGCAGCGTTTGCGTCTGCTTGCCTGACCTTTCTGTACATTGCAGGACCTGTTTTACCAGCGTGATATCGAGTTTGCATCGCATCGGAACAAACGCTTGAGGTAAGATATCGCCCTAAACACCATTGTGGAATGTGTCAAGAACTGATTGGTTGATGCTACACGACACCTGTGCCATCTACGAGTCACTGGCATTATATAAGCTGCAACAGATACGACGACACCTACTTCAGCAGCGGCAGCGTTTGCGTCTGCTTGCCTGACCTTTCTGTACATTGCAGGACCTGTTTTACCAGCGTGATATCGAGTTTGCATCGCATCGGAACAAACGCTTGAGTCAAGATATCGCCCTAAACACCATTGTGGAATGTGTCAAGAACTGATTGCTTGATGCTACACGACACCTGTGCCATCTACGAGTCACTGGCATTATATAAGCTGCAACAGATACGACGACACCTACTTCAGCAGCGGCAGCGTTTGCGTCTGCTTGCCTGACCTTTCTGTACATTGCAGGACCTGTTTTACCAGCGTGATATCAGTAGTATAGACATAGACTGTATAATTTTCGAGCGGCATAAGAACCGAGCGGCACAAGAACCGTGCGCTATAACGACATCCTTTTTCTAATCCAAGATGGCCGATTCTAAGCCAACACAATCCAGTTCTAAGCCAACACAATCCACTTGTAATCCAAGCACGAGCCAAATCCAAAGCCATCTGATTGGCCGCCATTAGCCCCGCCCACTTCACGTTGATTGGCCACCGCGCCCCCAACTGATCTTTGAATGGCTGACCGTAGATCCGCTCCTTTATGCTAATTAGTTGGCTTGGCTCCGCCCAGTTCACACTGAGCGGCCCGTGCTAAGCCTTGACTGATCGTTGATTGGTTGACTGTAGCTCCGCCCCCTTATGCTAATTACTCGGCTCTGCCCCCACTTCACACGCTGATTGGTGCACGCGTATCGCTGAGCACAGCTCCGCCCCTTTATGCTAATTAACCGGCTCCACTGATTGGTCCATTCTAAGCCTACTGATCACTCTCCCCAGACTTCTGATTGGCCGCAGCGGCCGCCGCCGCCGCCGCCGGACGCCCCCGCTGCGGCCTCAAACTTACCCGGGCTGGCCCGCCGCCAGATGGTGCGCGGGTCGCTCGCCGGCGGCTTCATCTCAGATGTTCAAACTTACCTTGGGGCGTCCGCCCACTTCATGCTGATTGGTTCGATTCTAAGCCTACTGATCACCCTCCCAATGTAAGCCTGCCGATTGGCCCGTTCTAAGCCCACTGACACCAGATGGCGCAACTCTTTACTGGCTCCGCCCACTTTACGCTGATTGGCCCATTCTAAGCCTACCGACGGCTGGCCCTGATTGGTCCATGCTAAGCCTACTGAACGGTGATTGGCTTACCTGTCGCTCCTAAGCAGCTTCAGATAAGACACACACGACAATTGTTGATTTCAACCTTTATTTGGTACAACAGCCTCCTGGTCCAGCTGTGGGTATAGGTTCAGCTGCATCAGAGAGATCATTGGTCTATGCGGACATCTCTCACGCTCACTCAGCTCCCTCGGTAGATTCCAACTGTTATTGGTTCATCTGACTGTGCACGTGGCCGCTCACCCAGCTCCTTATTGGTTCTAGTTGGTCACAGCTCCCTCATAGGCTCCAACTCCGATGGGTCCATCTAACAGCAAGTGGTCACTGCTATTGATCCATTGAACTGCAAGCCACTCATTGGTCACTCACACTCATCTCTAGACGAGATAAATTTAACTGTGGAACTTTTACCATAAGATAACTTTAGCGGGGGCTGGTAGGCTCCAACGGCTATTGGCCCGCGCTAACCGCATGCCTCCACCCATTGGTTCACAACGCGCATGCTCTGACGGCGCCGAAGAAGGTTCCCTACACATTTAATAGAAATTATGCTATTGGTCCAGCTGCGTCATGGGGCACAGCTGTGGCTGGTCCTGATGCTACTTACTTCGTGGCGCAACTCTTTAATGGCTCCACCCGCTTCACATTGATTGGTCCATTTTAAGCCTACTGACTTCTAAGCCAGTCCACGCTAAGCCTACTGATCACTCAACCAGCGCTCTGATTGGCCGCTACCAATTGGCCCTCGTTCTAAGTCCACTGACACCGGATGGCGCAACTCTTCACCAGCTCTGCCTACTTCATGCTGATTGGTCCATCTGAGTCTACTGACTTCTAAGCCGAACCACGCTAAGCCTACCGATTGTCCCTTCACACCAAAGCCCACCGATGTCTGGCCCTGATTGGTCCACGTTAAGCCTACTGAACAGTGATTGGCTAGCCTGTCGCTCCTAAACCACAATGCAGCAGCATCAGACAAGACACACGACAATTGTTGATTTCAACCTTTATTTGGTACAACAGCCTGCTGTGGGTTGGTTCAGCTGCATCAGAGAGATCCCGGTCATCTCTTGCGCTCATTGGTCACTCAGCTCCCTCGATAGACACCATATGGCTCATCTAACTGCAAGTGCTCATTGGCCCATCTGACTACAAGCCTCTCATCGGTCACTTATGTCTAAGGCTCCCTAACGGGCTCCAACTGCTATCGGCCCATCCGCGGCTTCTCACCGGTTCACAATGAAACTTTTTCACATGCTCTGCCCTACACAGACAAGAGATGGCGCCGCTTGTCTCTGCAAAGATGGACAGCTGCCATTGCATTGGTGACTCATTTCTATCCAACTGGTTCTAGCGAGCCAGCGTGCTGAACAGCTTACATGCCGCCGCCTGTTCACACAGCCACAGTTGAAAAAAAAAAAACATTTTCAGGGTACAAATCTCAAAACACGCTCTACACGAGTAAAGTTGGCTTCCCCCGGTTGCATGCGTGCGTTAGGTCAAGCCCACCCCATGAGAACAAGCTTGGGATCGTTTAGGATGTGTGTGCTTTGCAGTTCAACCTAAAAATTGTTTCAATCAAGCAGAATGGCAAATGATGCAATGGAGCGCGTTCATTCTTGAGAACGAATTTTGTGACAGAACATAAACAAAACAAAACATTTCAATGTGCAAAAAACTCATCGTGATGCTAATCAGGGAAGCCAGCACGCGTTCGAAAGAAGCAAGAAGAAGCACATGATCGAGAAAACAACGATAGTTGATGCTGTGCAGATAAGCTGGTTTGAGGGAAAAACAGCTTGTATGATCAATAAACCCTTGGGCCTGTTTTTATTTTAGACAGCGCGCATTCAACACGCGAAATTAAATAAATCGGGCAGAATGACAATAGCATAGTGGCGCTATGTGGTGAAGCTCAGGACGCACTGACACTCCAACGCTTATTAAACAATGCTATGCACGCACGTACTGAAGCTAAAAAAGAAAAAGGCAGACTCAACCCAAGCTGAGTATGAAGAAACACAATTGCTCCCTTCAGAATACTCTGTTCAAACATAGCCAGTGTACACGACACAGCTCGCAGTCCTGGAAGCACTCTTAGAAATATAAGGATGGTCGCACTATGAACGAGTTCATCTCGGAAAAAATGCGCGCTCACCTTCGCAGACGGCACGCCGCAATATCTGAATCAGGGAAGCCAGCACGCGTTCGAAATAAGCAAGAAGAAGCACATGATCGAGAAAACAACGATAGTTGATGCTGTGCAGATAAGCTGGTTTGAGGGAAAAACAGCTTGTATGATAAACCCTTGGGCCTGTTTTTATTTTAGACAGCGCGCATTCAACACGCGAAATTAAATAAATCGGGCAGAATGACAATAGCATAGTGGCGCTATGTGGTGAAGCTCAAGACGCACTGACACTCCAACGCTTATTAAACAATGCTATGCACGCACGTACTGAAGCGAAAAAAGAAAAAGGCAGACTCAACCCAAGCTGAGTATGAAGAAACACAATTGCTCCCTTCAGAATACTCTGTTCAAACATAGCCAGTGTACACGACACAGCTCGCAGTCCTGGAAGCACTCTTAGAAATATAAGGATGGTCGCACTATGAACGAGTTCATCTCGGAAAAAATGCGCGCTCACCTTCGCAGACGGCATGCCGCAATATCTGAAACGCGTGGACAGCTCACGCGACTTTAGCCAACCCGTGCAGTTTTAGACTTCAACATAAGAAATTAACTAAATCAAGCACAGTGATGCTATGTCGTGACTGACGCTTATTAAACAATGCTATGCAGTGAAGCTTCGCACGTACTCAATGTTAAAAAGGGACACTCAACCCAAAACTGAGTATGAAGAAACACAATTTCAGATTGCTCTCTCCCCGAACATCCCGTGCACCTCCGCGTTCCTTCTCTATTCTGGAAGCAGCAATATTAAGATCGTCGCACTATAAACAAGTCCGGCTTATCAAAAAAAGAAAGGGCTTACCTCATCACACCGGTATGACGCACGTAGACTCTTGTCGCATGGCGCGGTACAGCAGGGTAGGGAAACACGGCCGCGTGGACAGCTCACACGATTTCAGCCTGCCCGCGCACACCTCACAACATGCGCCGACACACCCAACATGTCGACCACTTACGCACGGAAAACTTGATAGCCGAAACACAGGCGCGTAACACACCCCTCCGGTTGGGACCATCTCTTTTATATCAGTGCTCGCTCGTTTCCGCAAGGTTGCAAGCCCGAGAAATTGGGTCACCTTGAAGATGAGCCATCTGTTTTATATCAAAAACGCACTTCATGGCCAAACTCTGCGGCGGACCCTAGCGGAAAAAAATGTTGCGTCAAGGTGATGTAACGAGAAACTGGGTCACCTCGTAAATCATGTTTTCCGAGGCCGCACGTATTAAAACCAGTGATCACACCACGCTATGAGAAGGAAAAAAATATCCCTATGAGTCCACCTGCTCATTGCCGAAACAAGCACCGAGAACAAAGGGTTCGCTTATGCAGTTTCCAAGAGGTTCCAAATGTCCCTCGCAGCTAACGGGCGCGCATCACGGGCACGATTGTGTAAACAAAATCGCACCACCCTCCAAGGGCGCATTTGAGTTCCGTCGACTCTGGGTTAAGCGCACAACGAGGAAGATGAGGAAAGTTTTCAGTTCATTCGGCAGTATTTCCTGTTTTTAGGAGGGAAAATTCTGTGTTGTGTGATGGAGACGCTATATAGATAGGTGATAAGGAGAAGGATTATATAGCACGTACTCATCGACTAAGCGAGTATATAGTTTGTGGAGAGCGCCACGCTATTTTAAAGTAATTTTATATCATATCCCAAACGTTCTGCGCGATCAAACGGAAAGAAGAAAACCGTTTCACGCATCACGATGCGTGCGCGTGCTCAAACAAGTTCTGGCTATTAGTAAAAGAAGTAGTTTTGGGTTCCCAGGCGGGTGTTTCCAGCGCATCAGGCAACAACGTAAACTGTTCTGCGCGATCAAACAAGTCCCGCTCCCACGCGCGTGCCATATCATAACTTGTTTCAGCGTGCTCACACAAGTTCTGGCTTTTGTGGTCGTATGATGGTGCAGATTTGTAAGAAACACTGAAGAGATTCAAGAGGATGATCCTCCGACAGGAGAAAAGTGATGAGCACCGACTTGAGAACCGCAAAAGTGCGAAGGCCCAGTGTGTCGTGTGAGATGGATCAGTTCGTATGCAAACGCATGCTGGCAGATTTACAATGCCTACACAACTTTTTAAATGGACACGGAGAAGAGAGTGATTTTAGTGACATTTTGAGAGCTATTCCCGTGCGGAGTACTCATAAAATAAGACAGTTTGTGAGATACAAATTGGAACTGCTGGAGCGATATAGAAACGGAGAACCCATCGACGAGACAATCATAAATGCCGGGTTTTCCATCCCCGTGGTGCGCGACTACTGGAAAAAGAACCACACGAGCTTGGACATTACCGTCATCGAGGGAAATGAACGTGTTGTCTCCACGTTAGAAGACATCCTCGCTAAAGTGTTGTGAATACAGTGTTTAGCAGTACCGCGGGGTCTCTACGAAGCTTTCATCGGGAAACGATTCACCACCATCGACAGGGTAGACGATGCCATGGACGAGATCCTACGAGTATACCGCGAAATTGAGCTAGAAAAAGGAGATGCGAACCTATTCATGATATCACGCGAAGTCCTAAAGAGATACGGCTACAGAGACATCGCGGGCATAGATATTCTTCAAGCTCTTCATCTGCTGCACGTCTTAGTTTACCTCTGGAATGAATGCTGTCGTATCATGTACGAACCGTATGGCTGTCCCCTAAAGATCGAGTGAAACAGAAGAAGAAAAGGCGTCTTTGACGAGCAACCGATTGGAGTGCGGAACAAATAAATATATATTTTGTCAACACAGTTGTCCGTTTGTATGACTGGATAGGAAAAGCACGATATTTCTTGCATTTTTCTAAAGATATAGATTAAAAAGTTGTGCAAATACTCACACATACTATACAAGATATATGATTGTGGATTAATTGCGAAAATTTATCGATCCACATTCAGGAGAAGTGGTGACTACCACACATCAGTAAGGGTTTAATCACAATTTGAACAAGTGTTGCGATTTATGATCAGTGTTGTAGAATGTGTAATTTCACAATACGCAAGCTTTAGTTCGCTCACTTTGACGAGCACTCTTTCACGATGACAGAGAATTTAATCCAATGGATTGATATTTTCTATATACACTATAACATAATGCGAATTCTTTATGTCGTGGATATTAAAAGTTACGAATATTTTCCGAATGAAATTTACTTAAAACTCGAAGAAAGGGTCACCCGCGTCGACGAAGACGTTTCGGCAACACGCCGGGCCGCGTTTCCCCAACGCCGTACCCGAAACCGAACGCGATTCTGCGCCCGACGCGTTAACGCGGTACCGCACGCGAGCGTGTTGCTTTTTGCGGAAACGGGTTCGTCGACGCGGGTGACCCTTTCTTCGAGTTTTAAGTAAATTTCATTCGGAAAATATTCGTAACTTTTAATATCCACGACATAAAGAATTCGCATTATGTTATAGTGTATATAGAAAATATCAATCCATTGGATTAAATTCTCTGTCATCGTGAAAGAGTGCTCGTCAAAGTGAGCGAATTAAAGCTTGCGTATTGTGAAATTACACATTCTACAACACTGATCATAAATCGCAACACTTGTTCAAATTGTGATTAAACTCTTACTGATGTGTGGTAGTCACCACTTCTCCTGAATGTGGATCGATAAATTTTCGCAATTAATCCACAATCATATATCTTGTATAGTATGTGTGAGTATATGCACAACTTTTTAATCTATATCTTTAGAAAAATGCAAGAAATATCGTGCTTTTCCTATCCAGTCATACAAACGGACAACTGTGTTGACAAAATATATATTTATTTGTTCCGCACTCCAATCGGTTGCTCGTCAAAGACGCCTTTTCTTCTTCTGTTTCACTCGATCTTTAGGGGACAGCCATACGGTTCGTACATGATACGACAGCATTCATTCCAGAGGTAAACTAAGACGTGCAGCAGATGAAGAGCTTGAAGAATATCTATGCCCGCGATGTCTCTGTAGCCGTATCTCTTTAGGACTTCGCGTGATATCATGAATAGGTTCGCATCTCCTTTTTCTAGCTCAATTTCGCGGTATACTCGTAGGATCTCGTCCATGGCATCGTCTACCCTGTCGATGGTGGTGAATCGTTTCCCGATGAAAGCTTCGTAGAGACCCCGCGGTACTGCTAAACACTGTATTCACAACACTTTAGCGAGGATGTCTTCTAACGTGGAGACAACACGTTCATTTCCCTCGATGACGGTAATGTCCAAGCTCGTGTGGTTCTTTTTCCAGTAGTCGCGCACCACGGGGATGGAAAACCCGGCATTTATGATTGTCTCGTCGATGGGTTCTCCGTTTCTATATCGCTCCAGCAGTTCCAACTTGTATCTCACAAACTGTCTTATTTTATGAGTACTCCGCACGGGAATAGCTCTCAAAATGTCACTAAAATCACTCTCTTCTCCGTGTCCATTTAAAAAGTTGTGTAGGCATTGTAAATCTGCCAGCATGCGTTTGCATACGAACTGATCCATCTCACACGACACACTGGGCCTTCGCACTTTTGCGGTTCTCAAGTCGGTGCTCATCACTTTTCTCCTGTCGGAGGATCATCCTCTTGAATCTCTTCAGTGTTTCTTACAAATCTGCACCATCATACGACCACAAAAGCCAGAACTTGTGTGAGCACGCTGAAACAAGTTATGATATGGCACGCGCGTGGGAGCGGGACTTGTTTGATCGCGCAGAACAGTTTACGTTGTTGCCTGATGCGCTGGAAACACCCGCCTGGGAACCCAAAACTACTTCTTTTACTAATAGCCAGAACTTGTTTGAGCACGCGCACGCATCGTGATGCGTGAAACGGTTTTCTTCTTTCCGTTTGATCGCGCAGAACGTTTGGGATATGATATAAAATTACTTTAAAATAGCGTGGCGCTCTCCACAAACTATATACTCGCTTAGTCGATGAGTACGTGCTATATAATCCTTCTCCTTATCACCTATCTATATAGCGTCTCCATCACACAACACAGAATTTTCCCTCCTAAAAACAGGAAATACTGCCGAATGAACTGAAAACTTTCCTCATCTTCCTCGTTGTGCGCTTAACCCAGAGTCAACGGAACTCAAATGCGCCCTTGGAGGGTGGTGCGATTTTGTTTACACAATCGTGCCCGTGATGCGCGCCCGTTAGCTGCGAGGGACATTTGGAACCTCTTGGAAACTGCATAAGCGAACCCTTTGTTCTCGGTGCTTGTTTCGGCAATGAGCAGGTGGACTCATAGGGATATTTTTTTCCTTCTCATAGCGTGGTGTGATCACTGGTTTTAATACGTGCGGCCTCGGAAAACATGATTTACGAGGTGACCCAGTTTCTCGTTACATCACCTTGACGCAACATTTTTTTCCGCTAGGGTCCGCCGCAGAGTTTGGCCATGAAGTGCGTTTTTGATATAAAACAGATGGCTCATCTTCAAGGTGACCCAATTTCTCGGGCTTGCAACCTTGCGGAAACGAGCGAGCACTGATATAAAAGAGATGGTCCCAACCGGAGGGGTGTGTTACGCGCCTGTGTTTCGGCTATCAAGTTTTCCGTGCGTAAGTGGTCGACATGTTGGGTGTGTCGGCGCATGTTGTGAGGTGTGCGCGGGCAGGCTGAAATCGTGTGAGCTGTCCACGCGGCCGTGTTTCCCTACCCTGCTGTACCGCGCCATGCGACAAGAGTCTACGTGCGTCATACCGGTGTGATGAGGTAAGCCCTTTCTTTTTTTGATGAGCCGGACTTGTTCATAGTGCGACGATCTTAATATTGCTGCTTCCAGAATAGAGAAGGAACGCGGAGGTGCACGGGATGTTCGGGGAGAGAGCAATCTGAAATTGTGTTTCTTCATACTCAGTTTTGGGTTGAGTGTCCCTTTTTAACATTGAGTACGTGCGAAGCTTCACTGCATAGCATTGTTTAATAAGCGTCAGTCACGACATATAGCATCACTGTGCTTGATTTAGTTAATTTCTTATGTTGAAGTCTAAAACTGCACGGGTTGGCTAAAGTCGCGTGAGCTGTCCACGCGTTTCAGATATTGCGGCATGCCGTCTGCGAAGGTGAGCGCGCATTTTTTCCGAGATGAACTCGTTCATAGTGCGACCATCCTTATATTTCTAAGAGTGCTTCCAGGACTGCGAGCTGTGTCGTGTACACTGGCTATGTTTGAACAGAGTATTCTGAAGGGAGCAATTGTGTTTCTTCATACTCAGCTTGGGTTGAGTCTGCCTTTTTCTTTTTTCGCTTCAGTACGTGCGTGCATAGCATTGTTTAATAAGCGTTGGAGTGTCAGTGCGTCTTGAGCTTCACCACATAGCGCCACTATGCTATTGTCATTCTGCCCGATTTATTTAATTTCGCGTGTTGAATGCGCGCTGTCTAAAATAAAAACAGGCCCAAGGGTTTATCATACAAGCTGTTTTTCCCTCAAACCAGCTTATCTGCACAGCATCAACTATCGTTGTTTTCTCGATCATGTGCTTCTTCTTGCTTATTTCGAACGCGTGCTGGCTTCCCTGATTCAGATATTGCGGCGTGCCGTCTGCGAAGGTGAGCGCGCATTTTTTCCGAGATGAACTCGTTCATAGTGCGACCATCCTTATATTTCTAAGAGTGCTTCCAGGACTGCGAGCTGTGTCGTGTACACTGGCTATGTTTGAACAGAGTATTCTGAAGGGAGCAATTGTGTTTCTTCATACTCAGCTTGGGTTGAGTCTGCCTTTTTCTTTTTTAGCTTCAGTACGTGCGTGCATAGCATTGTTTAATAAGCGTTGGAGTGTCAGTGCGTCTTGAGCTTCACCACATAGCGCCACTATGCTATTGTCATTCTGCCCGATTTATTTAATTTCGCGTGTTGAATGCGCGCTGTCTAAAATAAAAACAGGCCCAAGGGTTTATTGATCATACAAGCTGTTTTTCCCTCAAACCAGCTTATCTGCACAGCATCAACTATCGTTGTTTTCTCGATCATGTGCTTCTTCTTGCTTCTTTCGAACGCGTGCTGGCTTCCCTGATTAGCATCACGATGAGTTTTTTGCACATTGAAATGTTTTGTTTTGTTTATGTTCTGTCACAAAATTCGTTCTCAAGAATGAACGCGCTCCATTGCATCATTTGCCATTCTGCTTGATTGAAACAATTTTTAGGTTGAACTGCAAAGCACACACATCCTAAACGATCCTAAGCTTGTTCTCATGGGGTGGGCTTGACCTAACGCACGCATGCAACCGGGGGAAGCCAACTTTACTCGTGTAGAGCGTGTTTTGAGATTTGTACCCTGAAAATGTTTTTTTTTTTCAACTGTGGCTGTGTGAACAGGCGGCGGCATGTAAGCTGTTCAGCACGCTGGCTCCCTAGAACCAGTTGGATAGAAATGAGTCACCAATGCAATGGCAGCTGTCCATCTTTGCAGAGACAAGCGGCGCCATCTCTTGTCTGTGTAGGGCAGAGCATGTGAAAAAGTTTCATTGTGAACCGGTGAGAAGCCGCGGATGGGCCGATAGCAGTTGGAGCCCGTTAGGGAGCCTTAGACATAAGTGACCGATGAGAGGCTTGTAGTCAGATGGGCCAATGAGCACTTGCAGTTAGATGAGCCATATGGTGTCTATCGAGGGAGCTGAGTGACCAATGAGCGCAAGAGATGACCGGGATCTCTCTGATGCAGCTGAACCAACCCACAGCAGGCTGTTGTACCAAATAAAGGTTGAAATCAACAATTGTCGTGTGTCTTGTCTGATGCTGCTGCATTGTGGTTTAGGAGCGACAGGCTAGCCAATCACTGTTCAGTAGGCTTAACGTGGACCAATCAGGGCCAGACATCGGTGGGCTTTGGTGTGAAGGGACAATCGGTAGGCTTAGCGTGGTTCGGCTTAGAAGTCAGTAGACTCAGAATGGACCAATCAGCATGAAGTAGGCAGAGCTGGTGAAGAGTTGCGCCATCCGGTGTCAGTGGACTTAGAACGAGGGCCAATTGGTAGCGGCCAATCAGAGCGCTGGTTGAGTGATCAGTAGGCTTAGCGTGGACTGGCTTAGAAGTCAGTAGGCTTAAAATGGACCAATCAATGTGAAGCGGGTGGAGCCATTAAAGAGTTGCGCCACGAAGTAAGTAGCATCAGGACCAGCCACAGCTGTGCCCCATGACGCAGCTGGACCAATAGCATAATTTCTATTAAATGTGTAGGGAACCTTCTTCGGCGCCGTCAGAGCATGCGCGTTGTGAACCAATGGGTGGAGGCATGCGGTTAGCGCGGGCCAATAGCCGTTGGAGCCTACCAGCCCCCGCTAAAGTTATCTTATGGTAAAAGTTCCACAGTTAAATTTATCTCGTCTAGAGATGAGTGTGAGTGACCAATGAGTGGCTTGCAGTTCAATGGATCAATAGCAGTGACCACTTGCTGTTAGATGGACCCATCGGAGTTGGAGCCTATGAGGGAGCCGTGACCAACTAGAACCAATAAGGAGCTGGGTGAGCGGCCACGTGCACAGTCAGATGAACCAATAACAGTTGGAATCTACCGAGGGAGCTGAGTGAGCGTGAGAGATGTCCGCATAGACCAATGATCTCTCTGATGCAGCTGAACCTATACCCACAGCTGGACCAGGAGGCTGTTGTACCAAATAAAGGTTGAAATCAACAATTGTCGTGTGTGTCTTATCTGAAGCTGCTTAGGAGCGACAGGTAAGCCAATCACCGTTCAGTAGGCTTAGCATGGACCAATCAGGGCCAGCCGTCGGTAGGCTTAGAATGGGCCAATCAGCGTAAAGTGGGCGGAGCCAGTAAAGAGTTGCGCCATCTGGTGTCAGTGGGCTTAGAACGGGCCAATCGGCAGGCTTACATTGGGAGGGTGATCAGTAGGCTTAGAATGAACCAATCAGCATGAAGTGGGCGGACGCCCCAAGGTAAGTTTGAACATCTGAGATGAAGCCGCCGGCGAGCGACCCGCGCACCATCTGGCGGCGGGCCAACCCGGGTAAGTTTGAGGCCGCAGCGGTGTGTTTCAGCGGCGGCGGCGGCGGCGGCTGGGAGAGTGATCAGTAGGCTTAGAATGGACCAATCAGCGGAGCCGGTTAATTAGCATAAAGGGGGCGTGCTCAGCCATACGCGTGCACCAATCAGCGTGAAGAGCCGAGTAATTAGCATAAAGGGGCGGAGCTACAGTCAACCAATCAATGATCAGTGGGCTTAGCATGGGCCATTCAACGTGAACTGGGCGGAGCCCAGCCAACTAATTAGCATAAAGGAGCGGAGCTACAGTCAGCCAATCAGTGGCGTGGTGGCCAATCAACGTGAAGTGGGCGGGGCTAATGGCCGCCAATCAGATGGCTTCGGATTGTGTTGGATTACAAGTGGATTGTGTTGGCTTAGGACTGGATTGTGTTGACTTAGAACCGGATTTTGGCTTAGAATTGGATTAGAATCGGCCATCTTGGATTAGAAAAAGGATGTCGTTGTACGTAACGGTTATTATACCGTATTAATCAATACTACTTCTCTCCACTCTATTTCTATATTTTTTTTCTGTTTTATGGACTCTCATAGTCCACAACGCTCAGCTGGTCTCCTATCTCTATCACTCTCTAGCTAGATGCTCCCCAATTAGTGTGGTGGCTCCCTGGAGGGTGCTGATTAATGTAGGGGGTCCCAATTAGCTCTAATTGCTAATTATATCGTGTTCAGGCCAGTTGAGCGTTGTGAACCACGAGAGTCCAGTACTTACTACTTGTGACCACCATCATTGGGCGCATTAAGTGACGACTCCAGAGTCAAACGAGTCATGACTCAATCCACGAAACGACCAAGCGCACTTCCGGTGCTCGTAACCATCTGATACCATCTGAAAAGCGGTGTCACGGTACCAAAGAGACAGGGACAGAAGCAAAGTGACATAGTTCCGCCAGCCGGCACACGAGACGGCATTGCTGCATGGATGCTCGTTTGACCTGCACGTATTTACAATGATGAAGGATGCTCAAAAGAATCAATCAAGAATCACTTGATCGATTCACTAAAGGATAAAGATGGGATAGTTGGTAAATGCTTACCAAAGGATCATTAAAGTTGTATCCAACAGAGCCAAAAACTGCTGTCATCTTGTAACGCAGTATGTGAAAAGCATTCCCACAAAATGTTTCCGCCCAAAGTTGCTTTACCGCGGCGCAATTCATTAGCAAAATCTCTGCCGCGGTGACAGATCGGAATGCTCCAACTGCAGACCACACCCCCTCTAGTGTGACGTTTGTGGTAGAGAGCCCCCTCATTCATTGGTAGAAAAAACCGTCTGCTACGAAAATTGCAAGCTGTTTCTTGTTCACTGCTATTCATTATATGGTTTATATCACGTTTTCTGAAAAACAAAGCATATATGCGGCCCGACAAAGTAGTATTCCTATCACAATGGTGATATCCGTGGCTTTTGTGGTTTTGAACGGTGCACTGACACGGTGCGTCAGTGCACCGTTCAAGGCATGGACATTGGCTGACCTCACTGACCCCATACGAAGAAGAAGAAGAAAGCGAGAATACTTCTGATGCGTTTGCTGTAGGGCGTCTCTCTGACGTATTCGGTAATTCCCAGTCACGGCAAAGCCTGTTTGATCGGCCGTGTTCCCATACCAGCGAAGTGTGTGGCGGTATAGCTAACCAGCACGGAGTCCAGGGTTGCGCGAATGAGAAGGGCAGCGCCTAACTGTAGCTTGCACAAGGTTCTCACGAATGAGCCAGGAAGAAGCAAGAAGCTCGCTTTAATTCAACGTCAGGATACCAAGTCTTATACAAACCTTAGAATATGCAGCCTGTACTTCAGCGAGAGCGATTATCAATCACCGCCGAGCGTTTTTGTCGTACATCAACGATGGAACAGCAGCAGTCTCCCCGCTCGGTCAGCACGGCGATCCAGCTGCCCCTATACATTTAGCGAACGTATCCCCTTACAGTTCGATTGATATGTCGATGTCCAGATCAGTTGTCACGGCCTGGTGGAGTCACCGACAGAGGTGGGGAGTAATGCATTACAAAATAATGCATTACCGGTAATGCTTTACTTTTGAGTAATGAGTAAGGGTAATGAATTACGTTTTGCCAGCAAGTAATGAGTAATGGTAATGCATTACATTTTGACTGAGTAATGCAGGGTGGCATTACTCATTACTTTCGTCGAACGTTCATTGCGCCACGTGAAGATTGGGAACATCGAGGTTTTCTTCAACCCGCCTTTAGCAATGAGCACAGGACAACAAGGAAAGAGAAAGGCGCAGCCTGGGGAATTCTGCAAGAGTTCAACAGTCGGTGGTGTGTGTCACAAGTGTCTACATGATGATATCACCGATTTAGCTTGTGCGCATTTGGAGTAAAGGAAAATCAATGAAATAGAAACATAGCCTCTATGAGGGTAATACGTAACAATTGCTGTAGGGGTTCACTGTTTTGGTATGGTACCGTGTTAGCTTCTCTTGTGCTGTCAGAGGTAGTTTTTCTGCCAGGACAGAACTGTAGGCTGGGCCTCATCCGCCGGCTCCATAATGCCAGAAAAGGCATCATCTGCAATAAATCTTATCTATAGCTTTTGCCTATCAGACTCGCTTCTGTGGGGATTTAGTGGCACCGATTTGGAGATACTCGGGTGGCTATTGCCTATAGCAAAAAAAGCAAGGAAAAAACTGATGCCCTAAAACGTAAATGTAATGCCAGAGTAATGCCATTACTCCGTTAAAGTAATTGCATTACTAATGCATTACTAGTATCCAAAAAGTAATGAGTAATGTAATGCATTAGTTTTTTATACAAGTAATGAGTAATGGTAATGCATTACAAAATAAAATTAATTTCCCCACCTCTGGTCACCGAAGACATTTCTGAAGTAACAACTCCAACTCCATAGAGCTGCACACTGTCGGGGATAACTGGAGTGCCATTTGTGTTGCACTACTCGTTCTTCCCGTAGTGTCAGCGGCCCCAAAACGTCCAAGTCGTTGACAGCCTTCGAATCCTTCATTTTGCACATCAGGTAACAGAAGAGCGTCAAGGTGTCGGAAGCGGTACGGGTCATTCAAGCTCAAACGTCCCGACGGTGTTGCTCGACCAACGTCGATTTCTGATTAAAAAAATATATGATGTTGGGACATGCGTAAACGGGCACCACAAAAATATTTTTTCCCAACGCAGTGTAGAACGGCCGTAGGGCGGGATCAAATGTCGGTTCTGGGCAAAAAACCGAGGCGTGATTTGGCGCTAGTGAACGCAATACGGCTGTAAATAAATCAAAAATTGGAATTTGGTCGTTTTAAGGAAGAATAGTGTCATCTCTAACAGCTTCCGTACCTCAAGCGATGAACGCATTAAAACATACTGGACAAGCAAAATCAGCGCATATTGTGCCAAGTTCGGAGTTTTTTCACTTGGCAACGATTGGCTAAAATCAGCTGATTATATTTTTCTCAGGTAGTTAAGTACCAATACATTGCACAGAAATATATTTTAGGTCATGTGACATATGGTTTATTTTCAAAAAAAATTGCGAAGTTGGCTTTTTGAGCAAATATAGGCAAATTCGGCGTGCAAAAAAGGGATTGGTGGACGAGTTACGGATCCGAATGAACCACTGAGGCGCTCATCATTATCCCTGCTACCAATAATGTGCATGTAATTACTAGGGTCACTAAATAAGCTACGCTTCAGAGTATCGACACTGAGTTCCAAGAGCGAGCATTCGGCGTCTTGTTTCCGCGCCACGCGCTTGCGCAGTTTAGCGCTACGATGCCATCTATCGTGCGCGGGTGAAATGTTCATTTCGTTTACAACTGCAGTTGACGGCCTTGAGCTCACCTTGACATCTTTGGGACGCTCCAGGTCCCCCAAACTCACCTCGGAAAAGCGTGCAACGAAGAAGGCCGCCACTAGATACCCCACTGTTGCCGTTCCGGATCACTTCAGCGCGCTAAGTTTAGCGGCAAAATGTTTTTGTTGTTTCTGCAAATGAATGTAGTCTTTATATGTCCAAATAAAACGCGTATAACAACTTTCTGTGTCGTGTTTCACTTTTTGGTCGCGTTTTTGAACGTGTTGAGCGATCGGAAGGATCTAGTGCGCGGCTGCGTGCATCACATAGCGTACCTGTCGTACCAGGCGCCGCAGGCGCAGTCGTCCATTTCTCCTTCGGTGACTTGGCCTGGCTTGGATTGTGCTTCAACTGGATCTTTAGCGCGCTACAATCAAACGCAAGCCAACGTCTGGTAACAATGGGGTATCTAAGGGCGGCCTCCGGCATTGCACGCATCGGGATAGGAACAAATACATGGGAAAATGGCAACCTTGGGGGACCTGGGACGCTCTGGTGGACAATACATGGATTATCGCACAACAATCATACACGCTTCTCTATGCCACAGCGAGCATTATGTTAGTCGTCTTTGATCCTCAACTGGGGATGGCACCGGTGTGGTGCGGAAACAAGATGGCGTTCCTGCTCTTTCTTGGACCTCAGTGTCGCTACTCTGAAGCGAAGCTTATTTAGTGACTCTAGTAATTACCTGGTCTCAACGCTGTCAATCTACGAGAATGGCGCGCTCTACGCAAAAAATTACGGCATCGGTGGGATTCGAACCCACGCCCTTTCGGACTGGTGCCTAAAACCAGAGCCTTAGACCGCTCGACCGCGATACTTTGCAACCACCGTAACTACCTCACAAAAAGCAAAAACGTCAAAGGCGTAGCCGGTAATGAAGTTTTTCAGCAGTGCATGATTCTTCGATGCCTGGCATGAGCCATGTATTATATGTATTAAATGTAGAACGCGAGCGAGCTCCTCGTGCACAGGGCATCGTTATGCGGTTCAGACAGATTAATCTAAAGGAGGTAATGTGCATGTAATTACCTGGTCTCAACGCTGTCAGTCTACGAGAATGGCGCACCCTATGCAAAAACTGATGGCAGCGGCGGGATTCGAACCCACGCCCTTTCGGACTGGTGCCTAAAACCAGCGCCTTAGACCGCTCGGCCACGCTACCTTTTTTTTTCCACCAGGTAATCACGTTTATTTACAAACATTAAACTAGGCTATGACTGTACCTGACGCTACCTTGTAACCACTGAACCTACCTCACAAAAGGCAAAAACGTCAAAGGCTTAGCACTTAATGATGAAGTTTTTCAGCAGTGCACGACTCTTCGATGGCTTGCGCGAGCCGTGTACAAAATGTAGAACGCCAATCGAACTCCTCGTACACAGGGCATCATGATGCACATTAGACGGATTAATCTAAAGGAGGTAATGTGCATGTAACTACCTGGACGCAACGCTGTCAATCTACGAGAATGGCGCGCCCTATGCAAAAGCTGATGGCAGCGGTGGGATTCGAACCCACGCCCTTTCGGACTGGTGCCTAAAACCAGCGCCTTAGACCGCTCGGCCACGCTACCTTGTAACCACTGAACCTACCTCACAAAAGGCAAAAAAGGCAAAGCCTTAGCACTTAATGATGAAGTTTTTCAGCAGTGCACGACTCTTCGACGGCTTGCGCGAGCAGTGTACAAAATTTATAACGCCAATCGAACTCCTCGTACACAGGGCATCATGATGCACATTAGACGGATTAATCTAAAGGAGGTAATGTGCATGTAACTACCTGGACTCAACGCTGTCAATCTACGGGAATGGCGCGCTCTATGCAAAAGCTGATGGCAGCGGTGGGATTCGAACCCACGCCCTTTCGGACTGGTGCCTAAAACCAGCGCCTTAGACCGCTCGGCCACGCTACCTTGTAACCACTGAACCTACCTCACAAAAGGCAAAAACGTCAAAGCCTTAGCACTTAATGATGAAGTTTTTCAGCAGTGCACGACTCTTCGACGGCTTGCGCGAGCAGTGTACAAAATTTATAACGCCAATCGAACTCCTCGTACACAGGGCATCATGATGCACATTAGACGGATTAATCTAAAGGAGGTAATGTGCATGTAACTACCTGGACTCAACGCTGTCAATCTACGAGAATGGCGCGCTCTATGCAAAAGCTGATGGCAGCGGTGGGATTCGAACCCACGCCCTTTCGGACTGGTGCCTAAAACCAGCGCCTTAGACCGCTCGGCCACGCTACCTTTTTTTTTTCTTTTCCACCTTTTCTTAACAAAACACACAAGTGCACACAACTACAGGTACGTCACACGGTCGCAACGCCGTGGGCCATTACAAAACGTCTAAAGAGGAAACTGAAGACCTTTTGAATTTGTACATACGATTTTACAAGTACGTAAGGGCATCAGACAATGTTTCTAACCAATCTGGCAGCTCTAAACATCGCATAAGGCACAGCTTAAGTTGAGATATTTCTATCTTAAAGTATTTCATAGGAGGCATTAACGGTTCTTCGTTCCTGTCAGCCATACGAAGTTTTCACAGACAGTACAAGGCTATAAGCATGACAATATCGTACCTGACTGTTTCCCTCGGGTGTAATGGGAGAAACCGTATGGTGTGTGGGTTAAGCCGAAGTCGAGTTTTGAAAACTTTGTACTGGAGATCATCCCAGAAGAACTGGGCTTCTGTGCAGTCTAAGAAAAGGTGATCATGCGTTTCAGGAACTTTGCAGAATCTGCAGTCTGCAGACCAGGCCACGTATATGCCCTTCTGCGCGAGCCATGCCTTGACAGGTAGTGTTGACGTATGAAGTTTGTAAAAGAATGTCTTCATGTTTGGTTTGATTGGCATCCTTTGGACTCGAACCAAAACATCCCTGCCTGGCCAAGTGGGTGGAATATCTCGATAGACAGGCATAGGGAACAATGTATCGATCAAGTGGGCCACCAGCGTTTTCTTGTTGACAGACAAGAGGTATTCAAGGGTAAACCTGGCTTTCAAAAACAGCATGCACTCAACGACCTCCTTGGAAAAGCCTGTTAACCGCATCGTTCCCTCTGCGAACGTGACGTGTAACTCCGGGATGTAATTATATGTAAGAATGCGTCGAGAACTGGATGCCGCTCCTCACGAATAAACCAGAGTCTCATGACCAGTTGTTTTACAAAGAGGTGCTGTAGGCCGAGGCCTCCATCACGAAGTTTTCGAAACAGATAGTCGCGACGCATCCTCTCAAATGTAGAGCACCAGATTGTGGTGGCAAAAATCCTGTGACAGGCGTGCACTACTTTGCGTGGGCATTGCAAGACTTGCAAAAGGTAAACCAGTTTAGCGGCTAGAAACACGTTACACATTGTCGCTCGCTGAAAAATTGAAAGATCTTTCTTCCTCCAGATGAAAGCGTGTTTCCTTATGTTATCGAGCCTCTGGGACCACATTCTACTCGGGTTCCTGGTTTCTTGCAACGGGACACCAAGATAACGAGGGTTTTGTTCCTGCCACGGAATTCCGCAAAAAGCTTCAGGTGTTGTCGCCCAGTGGCCGCACCAAACGCCTAAGGACTTCTCTTTGTTTACACGCGCTCCAGACGCTTGGCCAAACAAATCAACTTGTTCCATGACATTCACTACGCTAGGTTTGTCCTTGACAGGGAATGCAAGATCATCAGCATATGCGGCCACCTTGATCACAGTACCGGCCAGTTCGAACCCGTGGATATCATTCAGACGGATGACTCGCCGACACAACGGCTCCAGGTACAAGTCAAAGAGCAGTGGTGACAGGGGACAGCCCTGTCAAACCGAGGATCGGAGCATTATCGGTGCAGCAAGAGTGTTGTTAATGATGAGGCTCGTGGCAACTTGCTCGTAACAAAGCTTGATGCGGCCGACAAAGCGAGCTCCCACGTTGACGTATTCCAGCAACGCAAACAAATATGTGTGACATACGCGGTCAAAAGCCTTAGAAAGGTCCAGCTGCAACACGGCCACATGGTCCCCCTCGTACCGACACCAATCCAGAATGGCACGCACCACATGGATATTAGTCAGTATAGTCCTACCCCTCATTCCGCACGTTTGGTGATCACCTATCATTTGAGGTAACACAAGTTGTAGTCGAGCAGCCATAACTTTGGCGTATATTTTGTAATCGACATTGCATAGGGTAATTGGCCTATAATCAGTAACCTTTGCCGTCGAACCTTCTGCAACTTTTTTTAGGAACCAGCACGGTGTGCGATCGCCGGAAGCTGCCGGAGAAAATCCCGGTTTCTTCAGCCTCGGCGTATACATCCAGCTACATCCGCTAACTTGCAACCACTGAAACTACCTCACAAAAGGCAAAAACGTCAAAGGCCTAGCACTTAATGATGAAGTTTTTCAGCAGTGCACGACTCTTCGATGGCTTGCGCGAGCCATGTACAAAATGTAGAACGCCAATCGAATTCCTCGTGTACAGGGCATCCTTATGCACTTTAGACGGATTAATCTAAAGGAGGTAATGTGCATGTAATTACCTTGTCTCAACGCTGTCTATCTACGAGAATGGCGCGCCCTATGAAAAAACTGATGGCAGTGGTGGGATTCGAAACCACGCCCTTTCGGACAGGTGCCTAAAACCAGCGCCTTAGACCGCTCGGCCACGCTACCTTGCAACCACTGAAATTACCTTAAAAAAGGCAAAACGTCAAAGGCCTAGGGCTTAAAGGTACTGTAAAGCAGCAGGCAAGCTGTTAATATTGGTAGCGGCATTTGAAAGCCTATTCCGAAAGAAATCCACACTGCAAATTTTATGTGCGACAGAAAACTCTAAATATTTTTTAATCACGACTGAAATTGCGGTGAAAAGACGAGGGGCGACGCCTGGTGGGAAACAATCCCTATTCGTCGAGCAACAGTGTTGCATGTCCCCAACCTTGTATTGGCTAAGTCATGGGCTAAGTAGCCGGTTTCATGAACTTTCTTTGAAAAAGTTTGTTCAAACGAGATAGTTCCTGACATATATTATCTCAAAATGCAAGAACATTGGTACGTTGTGGAAATGAGTAACGAACTGTCAGCAGAAACACCATGAGAGTCACCCACGCAAAAATGCACCACGTCAGCCAAGCCGACGTGGTGATAGTAGCGGTCCACAGATGCCGCTGTACACTCCCATTGTTATTGGCATGTTTATGTTCGCCGCCCTACAAGGGGGAACTGCGGAATTCGTGTCGGGTCTTAGACACAGGGTTGCCCGTAACATTAAATCTGAATTTTCTAAAAAAACTACGAGGTGGATTTTAACGAAATTTGTGCTACCACGCTACCTTTTTTGTTTCAACGTTTGTTATGGCTGATGGCGCTACGTACAAGAATGACACGCGTGAATCAATAAAAATATTTACATTATATACAACTCATTGAAAACTGCTGCACATTAACATAATACGGCGACAAAATGAGAGTAGTGCGCGTTACAAAAGCAAACTCCACAACAACCCAAACCTTGCGAAACGTTACACACAAAACCCCACATGAACAAGGAAAAGTAAGCTTAGCATAATAAGGACACGTAGAAGGAGTAGGAGCATGAAGACATGAGCAGGAATGACTGATAAGAAAAAAATTAGTAGTCTACGGGGCCCGTTCGTAAGAGATTGATGACGTTCAGCCACGTGTGCACAGTTTCGTCAGAGGATGTGAACACTAAAAAGTGCGCTAGTGAAAAAACCATGCGACGGAATATGGGCCAGGAGCCGACCGGTGGCTCATTTGCGTCATATATACGTCGAGCCACCCACAGTGCGTATAACCCCAACAGGAGTAGGATGTCCAGAGGCAAATCGCATCCAGGCCTGGCAGGAAGGAAGCATATAGTACGGGAATTTAAGCAGATACCCCTTATCAAGGCACGCTGGAATACGACCCAAAAAGAAAATGGCGTTTCGACAACAGAGAAAAGTGTGCTCAATGTTTTCCTCTTCCGGACAAAGACGGCAGTTGAAATTATTCCATGGCACCCAAACCCCTCTGTCGCGCAGCCACGCATGAAGCGGTAGCGTTCCAATGTGTAACCGATAGAAGAAAGCATGCGCCGTACACGCAAGAGAACATCACCACCAGGCTGAGGTGCAAACATCGTCCGGTATATTGGAGGCGGAAAAAGCGAATCCAGAAGAGCGTGATAGAGACGTTTCCGAGTCGTTTCAAAGATGAATTCTCTAGAGAACCTTGCCAGGAGGAATCTGAACGAGGTTGCTACCTCTTTGTAGAAGTCCAAAAAAAAACACCAAAGGCGTGTCATATACTGTCGACAGTAACAGTTCCCGTAGCTCATCACGAAGGATGGCAGCGGTGCAGTGCTGGAGGAAAGGTGCAGCTGCTCGCGTACAAAGCACATGCGCCAGACCAACTGACGAACGAAAAGGCAGGATAATCCCAACGCCCTAAGTTTGAAGGCCCGGAACAGATTTCCACGTCTCATTGGTTCATACGACGAACCCCATATAGAGGAACAAATGACCCGCTGGACTCGATTAATGTGTGTTCTTGCGCACGGGAGTACTTGCGAGAAGCAAAAAACGTATTTGCCACATGTGCACGATCGAAAATGGAAAAGTCCAAAGGTTTCCAGGTTGCCACCACCTGCCGGCCACGCTACCTTGCATTCCCGCCATTACTACCTCCCAAAATGCGAAAACGTCAAAGGCCTAGCACGTAATGATGAAGTTTTTCAGCGGTGCACGACTCTTAGATGGCTTGCGCGAGTCGTGTATAAAATGTAGAACGCCAATCGAACTCCTCGTGCACAGGGCATCATTATACACTTGAGACGGATTAATCTAGAGGAGGTTGTGTTGAGGAAGATGACACAATGACATCACTACGCATCATCCTCGTGATCGCGCTTGAGCGAGGGTTTTTCATTCCACTTCAGTTTGTTGCATTAAACGGACATCTCTTCTGTCACCTCTGTGGCTCTTTGGCTTTATTCCACATCTGGTGCCGAATCCGGGGAAGCGATTTTGTGCAAGGATTACTGACTGTCATAGGTTGCCATGAATAACGTGGAACGGCTGAAGAAGATGCGAGCTTCCAGCCGAGCGACTGTGACGCGCATCATCAACGATCTGAAGACTGTCTTAGCTACATCGCCCCAGGATCCTGCTCAGCTTACTGCAAAGCTTACGTTTCTCGAAACAAAAGCATCAACCTTGACTCAGCTCAACCAAGAGATCCAGGCCTTTATCGACGAAGCATCTTTGGAAGCAGAATGCGAGGCCTGCGATCAGTACTCGGAATCTATTATCACTATCTCGGTTCAAGTCCGTGAAGCTCTGAACACCGCTCTCGGTGTGACGAGACTGGCATCCGCTCAGGTCGGCGGTGCTCCACAGCCTTCGTCTGCTACATCTCAAGGCGTGGACCCTCCTGCAGACGGCGTCAAATTGCCGAAGTTGCGGATTGACTCCTTTTCTGGTGAGCTGTCTCAGTGGCAAGGTTTCTGGGATCAGTTTCGTGTCAGTATTCATGAGAACCCCAGACGTTTTAACGTCAACAAGTTCAAATATTTGCTCTCACTCGTCACCTGACCCGCTGCTCTAGCGATAGAGGGACTATCACTCAGGGACGAGAACTACGTTACGGCCGTCGATATCCTCAAGACACGGTTTGGCAAGACTGAGCTTTTGGTGAGCGACCACTTGGATTCTTTGTTCGACTTGCCTGCATGACCATTATTCAAATACTCCCGTATAGTCTGATCGTACTCCTGTAGCAGTGACTCGTCCCGCAACAACTTCTTTGTGATGGCCTGGAGGCGCTGCACTGCTAAGGCCTTGTTGTCACCCAGCGAATGCAGTTTCTGTTCATCCGATGGCAGACGTACTACGTACCGACCATCTTCGAACGATGCCGAGGAACGAAATCGCTGGAGCACAGTGTCGTCATCTGGGTTAGACTCTTCGAGGTGGACAATGCCCATATGTTCTAGTTCCCAGAAAGCACGCAGCTGGGAGTCAATATCGCCGACAGTGTCTCCAGATTGTACCCCAATCTGCATTAGTCCAATAGAACAGTCTTGCTTTGAGGCGTTCGCAGACAGGCCTTGTAGCGTCCACCCGAGAAGCGTTTCGACAGCTACCAGCTGTTCTGTTCCGTTCTGTTCAGAACGGAACCGCCGGTGACGATCTTCCAGTAAAAATCCCTGCCGATTATCAGCGAAACATCACAGCTGGTTTTCGTGGGTTCGTCAGCAATGTCAAGACCCATGGCTCTCAGCTGCCTTGACAGATCTTCATTAAGGGCTGGTAGCTTGTTCGAACATATTTGCTCGTATTCAAGTGACTCGATCGTAACTGCAGGGCCCCGGTCAGGAGAAGTGAATTGGCTACACAGTACTACTTGTACGCAACGGTATGTAGTACGGGAGGGAGCGACATTTCCAAGGTGTGAATATGCAAGTCCTCAGTACGCAACGCAGTACGCAACGCAATCTTGGCCGAGATATCCTTGCGGATAAAACTGCGCTGGCTGCCGCCATCGAGCAGAACTCGCACCAGGGGGCTTAATCGCTTCATCGTCGTTACTGTCGTTACAAGCTAACGAGTGGCGGGCAATTCAAGAAGGCGGGCGGGAAATTTAAAAACGTGGGTACGTGATAACTGATAAGTGAAGGCCGTGGTACACGTCACGCGCAATGTGTCACATGCCCACCTTTTTGAATTTCCCGCCACTCGTTAGCTTGTAACGATCGTAACGACGATGAAGCGATTAAGCCCCCAGGCGTCGTCCATTCTCGCAGGCCATTCTCGCCCTGTACCCCTACCTTTGCTGTTTGCAAAAGAATTTCCCGTTCAGGCTGCACTTTGGGAGCACGTGGGGCAGAGGACATGGTCGTGACGATGTCCTGAACCACTGCAGCGCTTGACGACGGAGCAGGAGATGTCGTGACGATGTCGTGACGATGTCTGGAGTAACAGCGACATTGGACGACAAAGCGGAAAGTCTCTCCAGACACAACTGTGTGAGATGCCGCCTATTGCAATTTTGGCAACGAAGTCGGTAGCAGACGCGACAATCGCTTCGACAAATGTGACCGCTTGCCACACAGAAAGCAACGTCCTTCCCGACGCAATAGGCTCCTCTTGTCCGCTGGGCTCAGTGGGGCTGTACAAGCTTCTAGCGAAAGCTCCTTAGACTTGCAGAGTACACAAACCGCTTCCGTCGCACTGGCTGCTAAAGAAGCAGCAGAAGTGTAAAGGGGTGTCTTGCGGCGATCAGCAGTATCCTCCTTAGACGAAGCTGTCGGCCTGCGGACCCGTTCTCGAAACTCAATTTCTTTTTCAAGGAAATCCAAAAGTGATGACGGATCATCAGCCTTCGACGTGGCTGCCGAGGTGGTTGCAGAGTCTGTTCTGTTCACACGGTAGTATTCCAACTCAAGTGGTGGAGGTATCTTCCGAAGAATTGTCCGGAAAATGGTAATCGAATATTGGCTTCGTGATACACCCAGACTCTGAAGATTCCGAATTCGAACCGTAACAGCCTCATGGAACTTTCTCAAACTTCTGACATCATCAATAGACTTCACAGGAGGCAAGTCGAACAAAGAATCCAAGTGGTCGCTCACCAAAAGCTCAGTCTTGCCAAACCGTGTCTTGAGGATATCGACGGCCGTAACGTAGTTCTCGTCCCTGAGTGATAGTCCCTCTATCGCTAGAGCAGCGGGTCAGGTGAGGAGTGAGAGCAAATATTTGAACTTGTTGACGTTAAAAAGTCTGGGGTTCTCATGAATACTGACACGAAACTGATCCCAGAAACCTTGCCACTGAGACAGCTCACCAGAAAAGGAGTCAATCCGCAACTTCGGCAATTTGACGCCTCTGCAGGAGGGTTCACGCCTTGAGATGTAGCAGACGAACGCTGTGGAGCACCGCCGACCTGAGCGGATGCCAGTCTCGTCACACCGAGAGCGGTGTTCAGAGCTTCACGGACTTGAACCGAGATAGTGATAATAGATTCCGAGTACTGATCGCAGGCCTCGCATTCTGCTTCCAAAGATGCTTCGTCGATAAAGGCCTGGATCTCTTGGTTGAGCTGAGTCAAGGTTGATGCTTTTGTTTCGAGAAACGTAAGCTTTGCAGTAAGCTGAGCAAAAAACGTCTTCACAACGTAGGACCGGCCAAAAATGGAGAAATCCAGAGGCTTCCAAGCGGCCACGACGTGTCGGAATCGGGCAAGGAAGAACGTCCAAAAAGGACCAGATACTCGGGAACAGCGCAGCTCGATCCCAAGGTATTTGGGTGCTGGTTCGACCAGGACAGGTTTGCCATGAGGCTGGGCGTGTTGTCCCATCCACTGCATTTAGGCTAGCTGACGCAGCCACCGCTAGCTTCGCAGAACCGCCGTACGTGACAAATAGCATGATGAACACTACCTACTGTTGAGCAAAAAAGAGTGGCATCATCGGCCTAGGCAAGAACCTTGACCTCAAACTCGTGTCTGCGGAAGCCGCGGGCATGTGGGTCCCCCAGAATAGCTCTACACAGTGGCTCAATATCAAGGGCGAACAGTAAGGGTGAAAGCGGACAACCCTGCCAGACAGACGACTTCACAGGCACAGGCTGAGAGAGAACGCCATTGACTTGAAACCTCGTACTAACGTCACGATAGCACATGCCAACCGACTTCAAGAGAACACATCCTACATTCACGTGGCGCAGAGCGAGAAAAAGGAACGCATGGCTGACTGTGTCAAATGCCTTTTCGAGATCTAGCTGAATTACAGCAGCTCTCAGTCCAAAAAAGCTACAACAGTCGGGAACAGTTCGCGCCGCATGTACATTCGTGAAAATGGTACGACTGCGAATACCACACGTTTGATGCTCCCCAACAACGTACGGTACTACTTCTTGGAAGCGAGTAGTCAGTATTTTCGCAAGAATTTTATAGTCCACATTCGCTAGTGTTATTGGTCGATAGTTGCTTATCAATACGCGGGAGTCAGCATCACGTTTGTTCGGAATGAGAACTGTGCGGGTGCTGGTGAAACATGGTGGCAGCGATCCACAAGAGAAAGCAGCGTTGAGGACTTTAGTCAGTATCGACGCTAGTAAATCCTTGAAGTGCTTGTAGAAATCCGACGTCAAGCCGTCGGGACCAGGAGCCTTTCCCGGCTGCAGATCAGTGATGGCCTTGACAACCTTGTCTGCTGTAATGGGGCCACTTAGAGAGTCCACAACACTTTGGGGTACCGTCGGTAATAGCGCAATCAGTGAGCGCGTCGGAGAGGCGTTCACCAAAAGCACTTTACGCCCCACTATTCCAGAAAAATACTTGCTGAATTCATTTAGAATATCCACAGACGATGATGCAATCCAACCACCCACGTTAAGAGACGAAATGTGGCTATCCGTCGCATGGCGTATTTCAGCAGTGACATAAGACTTGGATGGTCGCTCACTATCAATGAATGTCCTAGCCCGTGCTCGCACTGCTGCTCCATTGTACCGTATATGCATCAGGTCGTCGATGTTTCGCTTCAGCTGCCTAATGTCATCAGACAAGCAACCTGGAGCTTGCGTCTCCAACTGCATCAACTCACGAAGTTGCACGTTCAGAGTCTGCAAAAGCTGTTTGTATTCATGCGCCGCAGTTACGTCAGCGCGAATTGCCATCCACTTGAGGTCGCACTTGAACTCTTCCCAACCAACTAGGATACCAGTACATTGATGCAGCGACGCAAGCATAAAGGTGACTTCGGTGCAGAAACTTTTCTTCGTGAAAGCTTCCAGATTTCGAAAGATACTTTACGCGGTGACCTATTTAGCTCCGGGAAGATAATCGACACACAGAGGTGGTCCGTAATGTGTAATGGACGTACACGAAAGACAGCTGGCGAGCGAAAGGAGGGGTTCGTGTAGATGCGATCCATACAGTAGTGCGACCCCGCCTGCTCCCTAGTGAAGGGCAATTGCGGGGCATCCGCAAAGCAGCTCACATCAACACAACTGGCGGCCTCAGCCACTGCGTCAATAATCAGGGCGCTCTCCTGAGCCCTCGACGCGACATGGAGAGCAAGCGCAACCGGAGCACAATTAAAATCGCCCAGGACAACAAGCGTGCCCGAAACTTCTAATAGGGAGCTCACCCCCCAAACAAGCACCTCCTCTCATGCTCACCAGTGGGGCCATACACGTTGGCGAAACGCACTGACTGTAAACCAAAAGCAGCATCAATTACAAGCACAGACTTATTGGCTATCGTAACTGTTTTGAAATGATACGCTGGGAGTGACTTGCTCACCAAAAGAAGACATCCACCGGAGGCACCCTCCGAAAAACTGTCATATATATGGTACGTCGGTGCAAACACATCACTCACTGCGTGAAACCAAGCCTGAGAGGAGATCTTTGTCTCTTGTATTGCAACAACATCAAACTAATGTCGTCTAGCAAAGCTCAAAACAGATGCACACTTGTCCCGCAAGGAAAGCCCCCGGACATTAATAGTGGCGACGTTCAGGCCATCCATCACTGAGTCTGCATCTTCTTACCGCGCACACATGCACGGCGCCGACTGGCGGTGACCCGCCGACTCCGCACGAGGAAGACCTAGAGGCAGGGCTTCTCTTCTTGCCGGTGGAGCGCGACCGACTACGAGGAAGCATGGATGGGGCCTGGTGAATTATGGGTGTGCAGCTGGTGGCACCATCAGCGTCCGTCGACTCAGTCGCTGGGATCTCAACACTCAAGGCAGGGTCATCATGGTAGACCGGGGCCAACGATAGAGTCGGAGGAGTTTCACTCTTGCTATGCTCACCGTCTTCAGATACAGAAACACTATTGGTATCCCCAATGACCGTGCTCTCAGCCGAGGGGGTAGGAGTGGCTCTCTGAGACGGGCGATCGGACAGAGAAGCAGAAGCACTGATTGCCACAGTCTGCAATGCCCGCGGACCCATGAACAGGGGCCCCTTCAGCGCTCCAGTCTGGAACAGTTGGAGACACTGGAAGACCACTCAAGCCGGCCTCATCCTCCTTCATCTCCACGAGGTCGGCCTCCATCTCTGTGACGTTGTCATCCGCATGCACGGCTCGTTCCACAGCTGCAACGTAGGAGCGTGGGCTATCACCAGACCTATGGCCAAAACGTCGACAAGTGTCACACCTCGGGACAGCGCGCTCACGTCTGATATGACCAACTTGCTTGCAACGGAGGCATAACGGGGTCCGCCCCCTGCATTGCACCAGGAGTTGGACGCCAGATACTGTGACCAGGAGCGGAATGTCAGAAGGAGTCAATCCTTCATGAACCCTTACGCGCAAGGCGAACGAGAGAATCGACATGCCCCATGTCCGGATCACTCCATTTCTGTCGCTCAATCTTTTCGATGTTGCCGAAGGGGCGAAGCATCACAGTTAGGGCAGCGTCAAGTGCGGCAGACGGAACCCAGAGGATCCGTATCTCGAGCTCAGACACGGCCGTCGACATAACGCAGCACCGTCGACCTTTCACGTCGATGTCTCCACGGCCCAGGAATTCATCGCGGAGGAACGACTCCCGAAACTCGATGAGCCAGACGTGGATGAACCGATATTGGCCAAAACCAATCAGTGATGAAAAGCAGACACGATCCCTTAAGGCGAGCTTGAAATCTTCTTTGGTGTATGGTCTACTACGGATGTCAGCATGTAAAACAGCCACGTTGGCGAGGTGGAGTCCGGTGGGGAATCGACGCAGCAGAATTTTATTCAGAGTCAGCAGGAGGCGTAGTTGAACCAGACATAGCAGCAGGGACTTCAGGGACAGATGTAGATGTAGAAGCAGAAGCAATTCAAGCCGTTGAATTAGACTTTTCCGCAGACATAGAATGAACGAACTTGCTCTAGATCAGTCGTCGTCGTAATCGCGATGGAACAGCGTTATACGAGGTGGTGTCTGTCATTTTCACCGCTCAGCTGCGTGGCGCGCATGTGGGCCTGGGAACTGTGGTTGTGGTGTGCACTGCGACACACCTGTTGTCCTTCGGTGCGTACGGAGTCCACCCGGCATACCGAGGAACCACGCACGCAACGTGCCTGCTCACCTTGGTGGGGCTGCACGCTACCTTGCGTTCCCACCGTAAGTACCTCAGAAAAGGCAAAAACGTCAGTCTGTGATATTTTCAGCAGTGCACGATTATTGGACGCATGGCGCGAGTCGTGTATGTATCGCCGTTACAGTAATCGATACGTTTTCGGTATCGGAGTGCGTATCGCAATACTTTCTTCAGTCGGTATCGGAAAAGTATTATGGTAACGCGATCTCTGTATCGTTACCGGTACCGATACTTTTATTGCCCCACCCTTTTTTCACCGACCGCATTCATTGTCAAATGTCTGCCTAGCCCTCGACAAGAAGCTCGTGGGCACGCCTACGTGCTCCGTAACCGGAATTATGGAATTATACCTAACACGTGTTCACCGTTTTTCTTTAAAACTGAAGGAAATAACCACGCTGTGTTCAACAAAAGAGTTCAGGCCAACGAACAGAACGAGACTTTGACAGTGCGCTCTGGATTCCACTACTAAGCTGCCGTGTCGCACTGAGTCACGCTCACATATGCTATGGCATTGTTAACTTCCGATGGGATTCCTTGGTCATTGGACTCCGTGGTATGTGTGGGCCTGGTACTAACGTAATTGTCACACTGGCCTCTGTCACCTACCGTAGAGACCACGACTTGCAAGGGTGGCAGAAGACAATTTCAAGAACCAGCTATTTATAAAAGTCAGGCATAACATTTCCGAGCTACATATGAAATATGCTGTCTTTTCTCTGCAAAACTGTTCAAGTAAGCGATATTTTTATGTTGCGTCATCTCCTTATTTCAAACAAAAGTATCGTCCAATGTATCGCGTTACCTTTTTTAGTAGCGGTAGCGGTACTCCGTTACTTTAAAAAAGAAGTATCGATACTTTTTACTCATGTAAGGAGTATCGGCATCGCGATACCATATTTCGGTAATAGGTACAACACTGCTTAAACCATAGCCATAGACCGCTCGGCCACGCTATTTTTTTAACGAAATTATCTTTATTTCACTCTATGCATAATTTACATCAATGCTAGAAGAATGTTTACACGATGAATGTGCAGTCCTGACTTTTACAGAGGGCTTCTCACTTACGAATGTAAGCCTCGGTGGATTCTCATTTCTGTGTCGTGCCACGGTCTTCATATCTGAAAGCTCTTTTCGTAGGAAGAACATGGGAGGCTTCGGAGGTTCCACATTTCGATCCAGCATGCGTACCTTCCATAAGAATAGCAATGGCACATGCAACATCATATCCCGGATCACTCTTCTCCTTTAAAAGGAGGAATCGAATTGTATGCGGATTTACATTAAGCTGTACATCGCTAGCCCTACTTAGATCATCCCACAGGAAAGCCGCATTCGTACACTCAATAAACACATGGTCTACACTCTCTGAGACTTTACAATGTCTGCAATCTGCGCTCCACGGTGCGAATATACCTTTTTTGTTCGAGCCACGGCTTTGCGTGCAGCGTGCCAGTATGCAGCTTAAAAAAAGAAAGTTTTCATTTGGCATCATTTTTACTGTGCATAGTATATGTTTTCCGGGCCACTCGCGTGGTATGCTACTGTACAGTGGAATTGGGAACAACACTTCGATCAGGTCTCCGTACAACTTTTTTCCTTTTTTTTTTTTTACACCGGACCCCTTTTGGCACATGTCAGAAAGTCACCCCCCCCCCCCCCGTTATCTACGCCTGAAACGACGCACAAACACACAAAACGGTTGACCCCACTTAAATTCGTTAATCCAGATAATTGTTGTGTCCGAATCGTTCGAAAATGAAATGTCAGATTTGCGCTATTCACTATAGCAGACACTGGTATTCCAGCCCTCACCAGAGACCGTTAGGGCCCGTAATGTCGAACACGCGCCCGCCCCAGGCGCGAAAAAAAAAGACCCCTTTCCTTCTATCACTTTTCTCCCCTGTCCCCCTCCCCTAAGAAGCGAATCGTGCCGCCATCCTTGAGCAGGCAAACCTCGCTTTTCGCTTCTGAGGATTTCAGGAAAAAAGATCCAAAAGGAAAAAAGATCCATAGGGAAAGAAGATCCACTGGTGGATCTTCTTTCCCTATGGATCTTTTTGCCGCATGGATCTTCTTTCTCGCTTGGATCTTCTTTCCTTATGGATGTTTCTTCCGTCCCTCTGTCACGTGACCACGTTGGAACTTCTTTGTGTTGTACAGTTGTAGTTCGCAATGCGACATTCCTCCTTGCGTGTATGTTTTCCTCCTAAGAAGTAATGTAGTACCAATCCACGGCATGGTCTGCATTCGCCCGTGCCTCCAGCCAACCTAGGGAATCAGCTACGAGCTCTTCAAGCCCTCATCACATTTTTAACAGGAACAGGGCTCCTGCGTGAACTCTGAACATTCATCATCATTCACCATTCCCGCTCAAGCAATGGGATAGGTTGCCGCCTCAGCACGAAACATCCCACTACATCGTCGTCACTTAAGCATTCCGAGTAGGGTTCTTCGTTTTCGGGTTTTATGATTTTTCAAATTATTGAGGGAAAACTCGGGTGCTATTTACAACCGAGAATTCGGGGAGAAATTGGACGCCATGATCTATGTTTGATATGTCACCCAGGGAAGTTTCGTGTGAAACGAAAGTCATATGAAACAAGCCGCTGCTGTAACACGGGGACGAGAAACAAGAAGATTTATATTTCCGCTGGAACTAGGGTAGTGAATGACCGCGGTATTCAAACACTTGCCCGAGCTCCACAAAAGCTCGTCTTTGACTCCTGCAGGAGGTGATCATAAATAGAGGAGAAATAGGTTGTCACAAATAGCTGTCTTTGCTGATATTATGATTTACTTTTCCGACAGTTTACAGAGAACGACAAGTTGAACGACCACAAGAATTTCGGGTAGATATCAGTTTTATTCGAATTCTTGAAAACTTGTTCGGGACTGAACTATCGTGACAAATCGGGTTTAAGAGGGTATACCAGCTCTCCGTCCCAATGTATTTCCTATGGAACAGATTATATGCTTTTTCTCGGTAACCACCGCGCAGATTTTGACGCGGGTGGTTTCATCATTAGGAGGAAGACGGGATGAACAGAATAATGTTATTACATTTCTCATACATGTCGTATGTATTTTACGGCGACGTCACGAATGTGAAAAAATACACAATTTTTCTCCTCCTTCTTTGAACAGGTTTTTACTAAACTTCTATAGCCATTTCGAAAAAAGCTTTCCGTTTACTTTCTCTCGAAATATTTCAGGAATCGATAGACACCAAATTTATATGTCTACCACTTTTAGTTTTTATAAAAAATCATGAAATCTGAGTACACATGCGCGCCGACTGAAAGCATGTCACTCTGTGGCGCCATCGGGTGACGCAAAGGAGAAACTGCGCTGACTGTATCCATCCGCCTTGCAAGGGGTGCGCATGCGCATCATGGTGCTAGCTCGTATGGGGTGTGGATGGCATGCTGGTTCCTGCATCCTCTTTCTCTCTCTCTTCTCTCTCTTCTCATTACTTTCATGGCCCACTGACTTAGAGCGTGGCCTTGGAGACCAGTACAAAAGGTTGCTTAGCTGCTCGTGAAGAGATTATCCCATGGGCCTGCCCCCCTACGCACGGTGCGGGTATAGAATAGTGAGACGAGTTTATTAGCTCCATGGTGAAACGTCAATTTGCCCAATTTTGCCGGTTCTAGTTTGTGCGGACTCAATCAACTGTTTGAACTGTCTCATAAGGCTAAGGTTAAATCTCCCGTATTTCTGGTTAGTGCAAACCGGGCTTTTCAGTCATTCTTTATAGCAGCTTTCAACAGGACTGTACTGTAATCTTCGTAATGCTGAAAAAATGCTAGAAACCATACTGTCGCCTCCCATAATAATAATTCGCCGTTTCCTTTTCTTTTTGCTAGTGCACGCCTCATTTGTGCTCCGAGACCTTCTAGCGCGTCAAGTTCCGTTCATTTTATCTTGTACATTTATACACAAAGACGGAGTTCGAGGAGTTTTAGGAGCTTCCTTCTCTTCTTTTTCCTTTTTTTTTATAGCTGTTGCTAAATGCAATGCATTTATTTAGAGGTGTAAGTATTGAGCCTATCAAAAGGCCGAAAATCATAACAGTGGATGACCACTGAATGGGATGGTGCAGATTATGAAAACGCTGTGGCTCTTGTATTACAAATCAAATAACTGGAATGCATAGCATTTAATCCTCGGACTATCCAGAGAAGACAAAAATAATAATAATCTGCATCATGTTTACTAAGAAAAGAAAGTGTGTGGTGGGTAAAGTGGGGATAATTGTGCACTAAAAGCCCTTGAAATATAGATAGATAGGATTACACACAGATAAATGTTTCTTAGGACAACGGCATTTAGAACTGCAGCTTTCTTTGTTCTTCTCTTTCTTTCTTTTATTGATCGATTTATTTTTATTTTTGTCTTTATTATTTTCTTTTTGTTTTTTGTTTTTCATCAGCGCTCCACGAGAACCAATAAGAAAAATTGATCAAGCTACCGCTGCACAATTATTTCCGCCCACGCAATGAGCAACTGTCTTTTCCGGAACCCAAATTCACGTCCGCGAAACAAGGAAAACCAACGACAATGCTCGATTGCTTCGTACGTTGATATGCCGTGGTTAAAAGTCCGACATCACTATTTACTACACAAGCTCAACAAATGTCGATTATCCCACGGAATAATGGGCATGCGAATGAAGCATGCGAATGTCGATGTCTGTCCAAGTCATTTTAGCGAACGAAATCCACATTTTTGTAGGCTTGGGCTTAGCGAGGCGGACGCGACGGAACAGCACGTTAGTTCGTTGATTATTAGGTTAGTAAAAGTGCGGTGTTTGCAGATAACATTTATTTACAGTAGTTTATTTTTCAACGGGGACATCTATCACTTTATTTTGAGATATGCCCAATTTTTCGATACTGGTTCCCTGGATTTCCATCTTTTCCTTTTTCCATCTTTCGGCACTCCTTGCCGGTTGCGCGTTGGATGACCCAAAACCTGTACCCGTCTGTCGTTGAGCCGTGAACAAAGGTAGGCCTTCTGACGAAGATAAGGAAAAACTCCGGGTCACTGGGGATTCTCCGCTGAACTAGTGACTCTACGCTGAAGGAAAGGTCTGGTGTAATGTGAAGTACCCTGTGAAAACCAAGGAGTGTCTAAAAATATAGTACTGAAGTTTCCAGGTAATAGTCGGCGCATTATGAGACGGAATTTGTGCTTAAAGACCTCCTCGCGCGTCAAGTTCCTTTCATTTTATCTTGTTCATTTATACATAAAGACGGAGTTCAAGGTCTTTTAGGAGCTTCCTTCTTCTCCTTTTTTCTTTTTTTGAACAGCTGCTGCTAAATGCAATGCATTTATTTAGGCTGATTGAGTGTAAGTATTCAGCCTATCAAAAGGCCGAAAATCATAACACTGAACTATCAGAAGGCCGAAAGCCTAAAGGCCGAACTGTCAGAAGGCCGAAAATAAGAAGGCTGAAAATGGAAAGGCCAAAGAGACACAGGGTGAGCACTCCAGTGAATGACCACTGAATGGGATGGTGTAGATTACGAAAAAGTTTTGTGGCTATTGTATTAGAAATCAAATAACTGGAATGCATAGCATTTTGCGCTGGCAAATAGACTAGCCAGCGAAGATGAAAAACAATAATCTACAACATGTTTACTACGAAAAGAAAGTGTGCTGTGGGTAAAGTGCGGATAAATGTGCACTAAAAGCCCCTGAAATATAGGTGCAAGTAAGAACTGTGTTATCGTTCGCTTTGAGGATTTGTTGAAATTGGGAGACATATGGTTCTTTTTTTCTTTTTTCATGTATTAATGAGTTATTAAATCTAAATTCCATTCAACGAGCAACATAAAATGGATAGAGTGCGCTGCATTCGTTCGCTAGCGATATCGTTCGCTGGATGCTAGTATTTCTCCACTGTCGGTCAGACACAGGTGTTACAGTTGTCCTTACATCTTTTTCTGTGCCGATGTTTATGGGTTATAAAAGCTCTACACCCACTAATTCAGTTGTTTCATTGCCCTTACAACTCCGCTTCTGCTGAAAATACGGTTCCTCAACATAGAAAGTATTAGAGAATAACTACAACATCATTGTCCCGGTTGGGTTGGGAACTACGTCCGACGATCCGACGATACCCACGTTCAGCGAGCGTGAAGTCAGAGCCTCAGGATAGTGGGCATAGTATGCGTTTCATTTCATAGGTACGAATACAGAAGGTAATGTGTCATTGCGCTCAGTATTCTGTAGTACTCCCCTTTATAAAAGAACGCGGCTACCATTTTTCCAACATATCTGCCAGAAATACGTAGAAGGTAACAGAACCTTGGAAAATCACCAGTGATGAATCACCTCGTGTCATAGTCAAGATTTATTTGTTGTTGGAGAATCGCTTCCTCATCTTGCCGCGTTATCTGTGTTCAGCAAACTTTGCGAGAGAGGAACAGAAAGAACAGATGTAATCGGTACAATGCAAGCGGTGCAGCGTGTGTAACCGCATTTATGTTTCTTGTTCAATGGTTTTACTATGCATTAGCATCAATGTTAATTTAAAAAATCCCGTCTCCCAATTTAAACAAATAACGTGATAGCACTTGATCGGCTATGATCCGTTCCCTCAGCTGTTCACAACGGCGCTCCTGTAATTTCCGGGATATGGAAAAATCGTCCCCGGAGACACCGTCCCGGGTGGGAACCTAGGTTAGAACCGGGTCCTAGGTTAGTTTTCAGAGGTTAGGTTAGTTTAGGCTTGTTTTTGAGAGTCCACAGTCCTCAGTCCATCGCATCTATAACTGGATATTCCGAAATCCTAAGCTGTTATTCGAAGAAAAGTATTTGATAACAGTACAAACATGAGTAAGCAACATCTACTCTGTGTTCTTTCATTTTTTGTCGAATCGTTCCTCTTGGCGTCCAGAAAGAAAAAAGTCTATGTTGGGAATATCGCGACTCCCGCTGCGAGGACTCGCCGCTCGACCTTTCCGTATCTTCCTTGGTTGGTTTCCTGTGTGTCGACCCGAAGCCTTTATCGCCCTTCACCTTCTTTGTACGGTTTTGCAATCTAGCACACCAAGGCGAGAAGAAAGGTAGTCCCCTGTCACTGGCGGTTGTCCACTGACATCATTTTTCTGAGCCGATGTAATGTGAAAGAAAAAGAAGAAGAAACATGGGGGAAAGGAATCTTTCAAATATCTTACTGAAGCTTCCGGGTAATAATAAGAAGTATATTCTGCGACGAAAATTTTGAAAAGTATTTTGCACCAACGCCTTGTAAATGAATTCAAATATTTGATAATGCTTGCTTACCAGAAATATACAGGGTGTTTCAAAAAACGTGTCATTCGGACTTTATAAAAAAACGGGGCGACGGAAAAATACGGGGTAAAGGGCACTGGTGTGGCAACTGAATTTGCCATCTTGCAAAAATATTTTAATTTGATTTTAATTAACATAAATTGAATTTCTTTAATTGAACTCCAAAATTTCCCAACTCAACCTAACGTTTTTTTTACAGAATTAGAGAGCCTGTAGCGAACTTAGTCACATCCACCAAGAAATCCGCTCGATATTGCAAAGGGTACTGCCCAAAAAAAGTACCGAAGTTGAGGCTTCAGAGTGTCGGGTATTCAACAGCGCACCAAATCAGTCGGAAAAATGCGCGGAGGGCAGGACATGCTCCTGACCCCCATGAAGCTAGAACAGTTTATCGCCGGACCGGCGTGCAGCACAAGACGCGCAGATAACAAGGCAGGTGACATTCCACCATACGTTGATAAGCGTCAAACAAAAATGATCCCGCCTATTTTTTCCCGCCCTGTGTTTTTTCCACCTTCTATCTTTCATGGGTGCAGGAGCAATCCTCCTCTCCACGAATCTTTGCGTCTGATTTGGTGCGCCGTTGAATACCCGAAACTTGGAAGCCTCAATTTCGGGACTTTTTTGGGGCACTTCCATTTGCAATATCGAGCGGATTTCTTAGTGGATCTGACTAAGTTCGCTACGGGCTCTCTAATTCCGTAAAAAAAACGTTAGGTTGACTTGGGAAATTTTGGAGTTCAATTAAATAAATTCAATTTATTTCAATTAAAATCAAATGAAAATATTTTTCAAGGTGGCAAATTCAGTTGCCACACAAATGCCGTTTACCCCGTATTTTTCCGTCGCCCCGTTTTTTTATAAAGTCCGAATGACACGTTTTTTGAAACACCCTGTATATACCAAAATGTCATTTTTGCATGAATAATAGTATTATTATCAAGGTAAATTGCATGTAAGCGAGTGCAGAAAAAAAGGAAATACTGTTTCGAGCACTAGATTTCCCTGACTGCCATTGTAAGCGCTGTGTGTTTATAGCCTAATTTAGAGCAGCTGGTACATCCAGTTGAGAGCCTCCGAGATACCGACATCTCGGGCGAGCTTTGATAGCATATGAAGTTACCTTTCCTTGGCCATTTCCTGATTTCTTAATTGGCAATCGCCTTGTGCCCAGACTCACTGCTGGCAACATTCGTTTATAATACTATCTGTGTGTGTACTGCCCATATTGCCATCCGTACTATCCGATCACACTTGTACGTCGGCATACTGTAAGTATGCACTAGTAAAACAATACGAAGATCAACTAAAAATTCCATAATCAGTCAGTACAGACGCCAGTGACTTGTGAAAACAATAATTGTAGCATAAATATATAACAACAAAATAAAAATAACAAAGTACTCATATAGCAGTAGGAGACAAGCAAAAAGACGTGAATGCCTCGAATCGAACTGCGGACATTTCGTGGCAAAGTCCGACACTTTACCTCTCGACAAACAGCGCAGAGGGTGCGGGCCGCCTTAAACTCGCGACGTCAACCATGCACAATGGGGATTATTTCGGAGTCGGAGGCGAACGGCGTGATAAGGACGGCGAGCGTGGCGCCATCTGGAATCGGGAAAATCGTGAATCAGAGTTGCTCCCCGACTGGTATGGCCTCTTAACCCGAAAACGAAGTACCCTAAACACTCGTTGTTATTGTTGTTGCTTACTGTATTTCATGAATACTGAATGAATATTATTACTCATTACTCGCAATCAATATTTTTAGAATAAGCAAATAATAACAAGTAATAATATATCCTTAATATGTAAACTGCAAGGAAGATGTTATAAAAAATCGCTCGCTAATACCGCCAACAAGCCGTCTGCTGGTTCCCTGTCCGAATGACAATCCGACAGTTCAGTCGAAGCGATTCCGGTCACCCGGTACTTCTCCTGGTACTTCGAGAGCTTCTCGATCGAAAATGCTATCATCAGAGACATATGGGGTCGATTCAAGGATACCGGGCCTCGAATCACGAACGTGGTAGAAGACTGACACAACGGCCTACTGAGTCGAATCGCCAGGCGGCACCCCAGTTTGGCAGAGCTCTTGCACTGGCTTCGAACCTCGCAGCATGTCACTCAGAGTCGGATGCATGCTTGATCCCCTCGCCATAGGAAGACCACAGTGCCCAAGCGTGCTTCGGAGGAACAGACTGTTGCTTTCCGAGATGGACAGATTAGCAACGTATGTAGCAGAGCACGTCCCCACGTTTCCTGATGTTGTGAACTACTTGTACTCAATTATTGATATCGGCGTGCAAGGGATATTTTGAAATGACTTTGTGGCTGTCGGAATGCAATGACACCTTGCTGCAAAAGCGAGAGACTGCTCAATTCGTGTCTGAATAGTGGTGATTCACAACGGAGCATTTTCTGCTCTTAGGATGAGGAAGCTGGGGACTATTGCAAAACTCTAATGTGCGTGGCTCCAAATTTTTGCGAATCTGACAGAAGGCATATATGCCGTACGGCCTGACATTTTTTGTTCTAGTTTTCAGCAGCATCGGGGGGGGGGGGGGGTATATATGTCCTCAATAACTCGGTAATCGGGTTCAGCTGGACCTGATGCAACCCAGTTCTGGTGGAATCTAATTGAATCAGGTGCAGTTCCACTGCATAATACACGTTACACACTAGTAGACACAGAACATTCCGCAGCGTCTGTGTTTCGCGTGGCGGTTTGGTGTGTTGGACAGGTCGCGCCCTTCAACCGAGTGGGATTCGACGGGCGGATTCCCACAAGTTCTGTGGTCCCTGGCTCCCTGATCCTGCGGTCTTCGTGGAAATATCGGGTTAAACTTAATACAAACTGGCAATATGATACGGTGCTTACGAGGCAGTATATGCTTATTAAGCATTCTTTTCGATCCGGTATACACATTCACGCGCTTCCTCGCTTGGATTCCATTTCCCTATTGACCTTTTTGCCGTGTGGATCTTCTTTCCCTATGGATCTTCTTTCTCGTTTGGATATTTTTTCCCTTTGGATCTTTTTTTCATCTGTCACGTGACCCCGTTGGATGTTCTTTCCCGATGGATCTTTTTTTCCCGTTGGATCTTTCTTCCACAAGCGCTTCCTTCCTTCTCAACGCCCCCACCACCGCCACCGGAAAAAAAAAAAAGGGTTAGGGTCTGCCCCTGGCACTGACGACTTTATTGGGCGAGATATTGGCGGGGAGGAGCGATGAAGAAAGCGGCTTCCAAGAACGAATGCGAAGAGTATATTTGAACTACGCTGGAAGAAACGAAGGAATGTGTTGAAACAAATGTCCAGGAGGGCTCTGAATGCAGAGCCGCTGCAGGCTGCTACAGAGTAGAGCCCTGCGCGGACGAGATTTTTTTGTGATTTGAAGCGGGGCGTAGTCGGACGACAGCCGTTCTTAAAACGTAACATGCAGAAGCATATTTTCTTCTTGTTCTGTGTCGTTTTCAGCAAACTTCCCTGCGATTAGCGCGTGCCCGCAGTCAACTTTGTCATTTCCCCGCACGTGCAAAACGTAAAATGCCAGATAGGTACTTTTCCCGTCTCAGCCGTCCCATCGCAATTGTTATGTAAGCAAACGCCTTGCTCGTCGTTCTTGAGTGTACATGCACAAGAACAGCTTCTGTGTACGCTGTAACATCCTCACCTAATGGTGTAGGTACTGGGCCTCTTCCATTATGACACCTGCCTCTTACCATGTTACCAAACATCTAGCATTGCACACCTTTTAGATACAAATGAGATCGGCTACAACGTTTACGGTTCCCTTTTTTAGCACCATTTCGAGCCGCAGCAATTCCAGAAAGGCAGAGCTGACGGCAGGCTATTCCTTCTCTGGAATGCCATTCCCACGATACCCGGGACAGACACGAGTGGAAGGAAGTGCAGTAATAAGCGTCGAAGGAGCCCATCCCTGGCACCAGTCACAGCGCCAACAGGTATGGCTATGTGCTGCTGTCATAAACCTTTCTAATATAAAATCAATGTTCAGAACGGATCAAATGATCAAAAATGTGTTCTACAAACTTTAAAAAATATCTCTCAGCAGCTCTCACCAGCTGTCGGAACTGCACAGACGGGTACCATTGATGATGACGAGGTGGCGGAACCATTGATGCATTGCAATAGGTTTCTGGATGACATTTCATCATCACATGATGGTAAGAAGCATGCAACCTGTCACACCGCAACATGCTTAATGTGAACAGTACTGTCTTACAGCATGTCCCTTAATGGTTGAGGAGCCCATTACACTACAAGAAGTCACGGAAGTCACCGTCTCCACCAGCGGTAAGAAATTATCATCCCTATGGAATGAACCGCATGTAAGACTACTTGGATCTCTTTGCAGCGGAAGACGAGTTGCTTCAGCAGCTTCCTGTTCAGCCACCGTTTCCACCAGCGGTAAGAAATTATTATCATTATGGAATGAACCGCATGTAAGACTATTGGATCTCTTTGCAGCACAAGACGAGCTTCAGAAGCTTCCAGCTGTTTGTGCAGCCACTGCCTCCACCAGCGGTAAGAGATTGTTATCATTATGGAATGAACCGAGATGAACATTTCCTTCTCTGCTTTTCTTCCATTCAAAAGTTTGCTTTACAGCTGCTTCAATGGAAGTGGAGCACATATTGCTCATGGACCCTACATCCGCTAATGCCGACAAAGATGACACATCATGGTCACTGAACTCGTCGACAGTTTCGGTCGAAGATGGATATGTGCCCCCAAGTCATGAACGGCTGTGGTGGGAAATCATGCGAGCACGAGCTTCAAATCATTGACTTGCGACGGCGTCTCAATAGTGCTCTAAAGAAAGTCCGCCAAATGGAAAAGAAAACGGAAACCCTGGAGAGTGAGCACCTTCCCACCTTTCATATGCTAACCCGTTCGTGTGGCGGTAACAACAGTTTTCATTAGCTTGATCCCTTTCCAGAGGACCGAGGGCATTCCTGCCCTCAGACCTGATTCGAAGTGTTGACAATACAGATTCACGAGCTAATCGGTACAACATTTCTCCTCATTCTCCCTCTCAGTGTTTCAGAAGTGTAGAACCAGGGTTCAAGCTGCAATTTTTGTTCACAGTTGGGACGAGGCAACAGTGCTCAGAGCATTAAAGGCACGACTTGCGTGTGGCCGTGGAGGCTATGAGTTCGTGAAGGAGCATGCCGCTTCCCTTCTGAACGAACGTTGCAAAGGAAGATTGAAAACGTGAAGTTTGGACCAGGTACATGACTAAAACAGCAAATCACAGTGTTGTTCTTGATGGTGTCTTTGCCGTGCTTCTCGTAGGTATTCTGGAAGAGCTTCTACCAGCTCTGAAGGTCAAGCTGGAACAAATGCGTCCTCGGGAACAACGTTGTGCTGTCCTCCTTGATGAGATGCAACTAACTCCAGGACTTGATTTTGACCCGACGCAAAATGTCGTCATTGGGCAGGCAACAGCACCACTGGCGAACCATGCCGCTAAAAATCCGTCTTTGGCAACGCACGGTCTTGTTATCATGTTAGCGGGACTCTCATCTCGATGGAAGCAAGTCATTGCATATCATTTGTCGGGTTTGTTTGTTGCTGTCAAGTCCCCAGTGAAAATCACAATGACAAACTGTTCTCAATACGTCCATGTGACTCGATTTACGGAACCTTCTTGAAGGATTTTGTCTTGCAAGTCATCAACAAATGTGAAGCAGTTGGAGCACGTGTCGACGCTGTGATATCAGACATGGGCACCAGCAACAAGGCGCTTTGTAAGCTCTGTGGCATAGGAGCTAACAAGAATTTAGGTGCTAACGTATCCTGCTCCCACCCTTGTGACAATCAGCGAAAGCTATACTTTTTGGCTGATCCTCCACATGTCCTGAAGAACATTCGTGACCATCTCGTGAGGGGACAGCATATCCGCCTGGCCATGGATGTTGTTAAAGCTGAAAACCTCCCAAATGATGAGGTGAGTACACTCACGTACCCACTGAACCATGGCGTTGCAAATGGCACTTTCTCCCCAGGTCTCAATACGACACATCAGATGTTGCTGAGATTGGCGCTGCGCGTGACTTAAAACTGGCGCCCCACCTGAAGCTGCGCTACCTGGACCCAAGCCACTACGAGAAGATGAACGTTGCCTCTGCAGTGGCAGTGTTAAACCATGCCGTTGCAGCAGCAATTAGGGTTCTCGTTAACCTTGACCTGCTTGGGAAAGAAGCCCTCAGCACAGCTTGGTTTCTGGAGCAGGTTGACAAGTGGTTCACATTGATGTCGTCGAGGTCAATTACCACCGGCATGAGTGAACTAAAAGAGAACAAGCACAGAGATGCTGTGGCCTTCCTGGAGAAATTTGCAGGACTGATGTCAACCATCACGATTTAGAAAGGAAACCAGAGCAGCTGCTTTAAACCAGTGCAAGCTGGTGTAATGGTGTCAACGTACAGTGCCCTACAGTCTTTCCTACTCAAGCAGCAGAACTTTAAATTTGTAACGTTGGGTAGGCTAAGTCAGGACGCCCTCGAGAACCTATTTTCTCTTTTCTTGTGTTCGAGTGAAGAACACGGTTCCTCGACCACTGGAGTTCAAGCTCACATTGGGACTGTAGATGCTCTCACAGTACTTCCGTCCGAGTCGAAAAGGCAGCTACAAAATTAGCGACTGTGCAGACGTGCTCGAATTCGTGGAACTCAGAAAAGGTGTAGCGCAGGACACCATTGTGACAGCACTAGGGACGGAGAAGATCAGCTCATTACCCCTGAACTTGATGATCCGACACCGATGGACGACGTAGAAGCTCAGTCACTATGCTATGTGGCGGGGTATGTTTCAAGAAGTGTTGCTTCTTGCTACAAGTTGTGCGACGCATACAAGACCTTTTTAAACGAAGATCTAGTTGTGGAGAACGACGAACTTCTGGGATTCAAGTCTTATTGCGGACCTGGTGAACGAAATCCACTCTGCCGACCAACCAAAAAAGTCTTCAGTTTGCTGCAACATGCAGATACGATATTCCGCCAGCAAGAACACAGGGTATTGAGCCTTTCAGTGCCAGCTCTCACACAAGCCGTCTTGCGATCCGGGCATCAACAATATCCCACGTGTCACAATATCGGAAAGAAACTTGTGAACAAATTTCTGACCCTGAGGATGCGGATTGCACTCAGGATTGCACTCCATGCGGATTGCACTCAGGAAGATCAACAACAAGCCGAAGAATACATAATCAAAATGTGGTAGCAACAGCGTAGCAATGCGAGTGCCCGCAGCCAATATCAAATGAAAGTCCTCATTCTGAAGTATGGTACCTCCGCAAACAAAACAAAAGGCCCTTTTCAGGGCCATCCCACTCTTTTACACAAGAGGCAGCACTGCGAATGATTGAAAACCCTCATGCATCTCAGTAAAGGAAATACCACTTCCTTAAAACCACAACATTGAAACAAACAAGTAATGCTGCACACAAAAAAAGTGCAAAAGCTTTGTGGTGGTTGTTCAGGGTATGGAACACATAAGGGGGTGGGAGGCAAACAATACACACAAAATTTCACTCCTAGTCTCCTCTAGTTCTCTCAATAAACATATCCCCCCACACACACACACATTCTCCGTACGTTTATGTTTACTTGTTTGAGAAGTGGAATGTTTATTCTGCTGTAGGCCTATTTACACACAAATTCAATTCGTCACAGATGCTTTCACGGCGCCGGCCGTGCTCAATATTCGCTGTTACAGTCTCTTGCATTGAGGTATTCTACATTGACAATAAGGAAAGATAAGCGAAAGAGTAGATTATTGTTTCTCGTCCCAGTGTCACAGCAGTGGCTTGTTTCATATGCCTTTCGTTTCCACCTGAAAATTCCCCGATGACATGTCAGACAGAGGATTTCTCTTGTGTAAATAGGACCCGATTTTTACCCCCGAATTTGAGAAGTCATAAAACCCGAAAACGAAGAACCCTTATTGTGCTTGGTGTTGAGGGACAGCAGCAGACAAAGCCATGGGTTAGAAGACATAAAACAGTCGGCACAGATGGCAGTAGTGGTGTCTGTTATATGTGTTCCAACCCACCTTTGTCTGCTGCTGATCCTCAGTACCAAGCAAGTCTGCATGCAGTAATATTGCATTGGAAGTGAGCGCATGTCTGTGTGGTTTGTTTCATCTTCGTTGTCTTTTTACACTCTTATCATGCAAGCAGAGATCGGTACCGAAACTGAACTGGAATAAATTTAAGCGGTTACTGGTTCACGAAACGATTCAGACTTAATGCGCGTTGTGAGAGATCGGAACTAAGATTTACACAGCGGATGGAACCATGTTGCCAAACAAATTCGAAACTAAAACTGAACAAAACAAAACTGCAACTGTGCGAGGTATTTGCTCCTCGCAGCTATTGCGTTCATTCAGTTTTTTGGGGTTGTCCTTTTGGCAGTTAGAATCTCCCTTTTGCGCAATTTTTGTCATCCAGCAACCCAAGTTTTCATTTTGTGCTCTAAAACTAACGGTCATTCTGGCAGGGACCGGACTCACGACAAGACAAGACTGTGTATTGTCATCAAGTAAGAGAGCTACTATGAAGGTAGCCCCTTCTACACTGACTCCCTCTTGTTGTATTGCTGACTGATTAGATGAGTCACAGAATGTGTGCGCCCATCTTACATACCAGATAACAACGCTCCAAATGTATATTGTTTTGTTCACTTTATGATCTATGAGATCTATGTATTGGCATTGTAGCGAGCAACGCTCCAAACAGTGCATTTCAAGAAAAAATCTTCCTAGGAACAGCACTGCAAGTGATACTGTCCCGACGACTGTTTTATGGGTCGCGCGCTCAGAGGCAGAGGAGTGTACCGTCATCAAACAAGAGAACTACTGTAGGCAGAGGGTTAGACCTAACACTGGTGAGACAAGAACATAAGTCGCAATGTAGCGTATTACACATGTGACGGTGTGGTAAATAAGCAGTGATTAATTGTGACGTGGTTGCATCGGGTATAGTCTACCACATGTAAGGTGACAGGAGATTTACGAGTATACTAATCTTCTTCCTCAATATCTTCAACATGTGCAACACTTCTACTTTGTTCCCAGATCAGACGAAAACTTCCTTGCACTTGTAATTGGCGATCCCATTTCGTTGGTCCTGTGGTAGACTGGTTGCTGCAAGTCCCTGGCCAGTCCCTGAGCAGGATGTAACGGGGTATATACGATGAGTGAACATAGGAAGTTAGTATGGTACCATAGCGTTGCACCTGAAATATAGACCTGTCACACGCAGTGTTGCTGTGAACCATTGCTGTGTCAACAACAACAAAAGTACATTCATGACCAGAATTCAGGGACACGGCACAGAAAGCCGGCTTCCCGGGACAGCAGACAACCATGCAAGAAAGCCGAGTTTACAGATTTGCACGAGGATATGGGAGGAGGAAAAATTCGGGGAAGGACGAGGAGGTGAGATAAGAAAGAGAACTTTTAACGTCATCTGCACGGTAACAACACCGTGGGCACGCGGGGCACGCACGAGAGCTCGTGCTCAGGTAAAAAAAAATGCAACGCGTGGCTCAGAAATTGAAACATGCATCAAGCCTTTTGTGTGGGTTGAATGTCGTTGCGAAATCAAAAATCGCGCTATAGAAGCTCATGAAGCGAAATGATTGGTCCACGTGAGAAAGGCACGATCTTAATATTAATAATTGATGGCGCCGACTATGATCATGAGCGACGCCACGGTAGATAGATTGGTCTATTTTACACAACAACAACAATTTTATGAGGCAAAGGCAGCTATGGCCTTAGTGTAACCTTTAGTGGAAATTAATATATACATGAACGATGTACTCGAGAATAATTTCTATTGCAATTAAAAAAGAGTAGACAGGGACGTCCAGGACTCCAGAGACCGCTATTGCAAACCTGCTGTTCGTCAATCAATACCAATGTAGGTACATTTACGGGATCACTTATTTTTAGTACGTACATACAAGTGAACGACATCAGTATTGTGCACTGATGGTGGACACAAAAGCCTGGAAAAGATGGACAAGCCAGCAAGCAGTCATGGGAGATTTTTTTTCCTCTTTTCTGTTGCCCATGAAACCCTGAGGATTTACGTATAAATCTCAATTTGCAGAAATGTTAATTTTCTACAGCAGAGGGCTAGAAGCTTTAATGATAGTGTGCGTGTACTACTGCATGCAATGTTGTTATAGATTGCGATAAACTTTGCAAACAGTACCGTGTGTTCATTCCACCATACTAGCACTAAGCTCAGAGAGCACCAATAAAAACCATACAGCCATGTACATACTTTGAAAATCACTGTACTTTTTATAAGATTATGTTAATTTCAGCACTTGAAGTGTACATTTCTGTGCAGCGTAGATCTTCATAAGTAAAGCTTTTGGTGACCAGATATATCACAGCACTGGAGTTTCATTGTTGCAACAAATTTGTCAAATAATTTTACCGTATGTTATTCCTTCATAGTACATTTCAATGATGGACATATACACCCCACCGTTTCATCTCACATGAGCCTAGATTGTCCCTAGGGGCATTTATGAAGGACGTGAAAAACCACTTTATGGCTTTGAATGTGCTCTCTAGCGTGATGTGGGATTAAACATATTTCACTTGAGGTATCTGATCTCTATCGAATTCTGTATTTATTTATTTATTTATTTCATGATACTGTGGGCACTGCCCAAGCAGGAGGGGAATAACAAGAATATACAAAACTATCATTGTTAATCACACAACACGGAAACAGCGTCCTCAAATTGGTTAATTGTACAGTTGGCAACATCAAAAGACAACGAGTTTCATTCAGGTATCGTTTTCACAAAAAACGAGTTTTTAAAAATATTCGTACGAGCAAATAACGGCTTAAAGGAGTAAGGATGATGATGACGTGAGGAAAAGGGAAGAAGAAACGATCCTGAGTCTGATCTGATATTGCCCTTAAATATCTGAAACAAAAATTTTAAACGAGCAATTTTTCTCCTTTTCAGTAAGGTTGGAATATTTGCGTTCGACATAAGGATGGAAGGAGTATTGCTTCAGGTAGGTCCTACATCGCCTGTATGATACGCTACGCATGGCACCGTGTTGGCCCTATAGAACAAGGCATGGGAGTTCAAACCATCATCCGTGTGGCCGTATACAGGTGTTTTTCAATATGGTCTACAATTAGCCAGCTATTAGACATCAAAAATTAGACGTCTACTGTACGTTCAGAAATTATACATCTATTGTACGTCAAAAATTAGATGTCTACTGTGCAATGTCTGAGCAATGTCTAGTAGACGGCTTTCTGTAGAGGTCTAAATAACGTATGGGCTGTTAGACGTCTATAAGACATCTATATGTAGCCTTAGCCACAAAGTTTCGTCCTAGACATGTTTAGACGTCTACTATCCCACCATGTGCTGCCTGGGACCTAAGCATAGATTGAGAAGTTACCCGTCAGAAAGAACTTGTTACAAGTTAAGTTACCGTGTGCAAAATGTAACTAAGTTAATAACGAAGTTCTTCAGCCTGAAATGTAACTCGCAGTTACTGAGTTACTTAAAAAAAGAACGAGTTACTTCCAAGTTACTTCGGACACAAAATAGCATTATACAGGTGCAGCGCGCGTGAGCAGTTGAGTTAGACCTTGAGTTGCCTGCAGAGGAGTGCAACACGCTTAGATCGTTTTCGTTTATGTACAACAATAGACCCTGTTTGTAAACAAATGATGTCATAGTGTTCGACAGCGCCACAAATTTTGTAGAGTTAAACTAGGCTCGAAGCTAGAGGTGAACAAGGTCGAGCCCGAAGGCCACGGTCTTGGTGGGATTATGATATGGTCCCTTAAAGGGACGCGACCCTCGGTCCTGCTTTTCTTTCATTGGGAGGCAGCGAACAAGTGCCCGTTCGTGGAACCCAGCCCTCTCCTTCCGATTTGTTTCGGTTTCAGTATGTCTACCAATGTCATGATGACGGTTCTTTGGTAGAGGTCTATTCGAACGCTTTGCATCTTACTCCCTGTGGGCGCACCATGGTTCAGCTTCATTTCAATGGCAGCGGTTCTTACTTCCTGTCCAAAATACTGTCATTGATTGAATAACGCCTTTTATGGGAAAAAATGCCATGAAGGAACTGGAGAGAAAGCAAGAAAACATGTGGACGTGAGTTGAAAAGCCAGTAAAAAGCAACTTGGAACTTAACTTAAGTTACTTTGGTAAAGTTACGTGAAAAAGGAACGAGTTCCTCTGAAAGTTACCACGGCGCAAAAGTACCGAGTTAAGTTACAAGTTACCAAAAAAAGGAACTTAGTTACAGTAACGAGTTACCTCGAACTCTGGACCAATACGCAATGAACTTATGACCGGCTACTAATCTCCAATAAACACTACTTTTAGAATCACAAGAATTACTGGGACAATTCTTCAAAATATCGAAGAAACAGTATCTCAAAATACTGTCAGCGCGGTCAGCGCCCTCTGTTTGCTCTCTTCACAACCATATCGCACGGCCTTGCGAGGTTTGTGTACGCAAAAAAAGTTCATTTCCTGCCGAAATTGAACATAACTTCACCTGACAGCGATGCCAGGTATCTACTTTAATGTTCGGGGATACACCAAGTGTGCTCTTTCGATAAGGGACGTTGTGTACCACAAGATTCCAACGGGAAATGCGCGGAAACGAAAGTTGTTGCAAGCGCTTGGTGAAGACATTCGTGAGCCACGCCGTATTTGCTCAACCCATTTCTCTGACGGGTCGTACGAAATGGTAGCAGCGGACGGTCGAAAACTTCTCAAACGGACCGCAGTCCCGACACCAGTGTTTCACCTTGTGACATCTGACGATGCGAACTCCAGTGCACACGAGGTATGTATTTACCGATACACAAGAATAATACACATACATATACACGTATATGTGGTTCACTTCAAATTCAAATCGATTTTTGTGATGCCTACGCTGCGTAATGTACCAAACGCAATATCCCCCTTCCCCTGTGGAGCCCTGAGCTCTCGCTGGAGAATATAAGTGTCAAATAAATTATGCGCTATAGATACTGAGCGTATTCTTCATTTATATCAACGACACAGGCTTCCATCGTGACTGACAAGAGTGTGAAACTCGGAAGCAAAACCATGCAAACGCATGATTTACCGTCAACACCTCGCAACCTTTATCCAGTGATGAGTTCAACACCTACTGTCCATATACCCTCATGCTCACAGGTGGGTCAAGCTCTTGTTTTGTTTAACATTTTAACTTCTGCATTCCTTGCAGGTGCATGATATGACAATATCTGCACCACTGGTGGAACGAGCTGTTGAGTCATTCTGGAAAACTAAAGGCAACAGTCTTGAATGGCCAGGTAGTAAACGCTCTACTACTTTGCAGTGTTATGCCGCCTGCTCCACCAGACCGGAAGAAGTGCATCAAATGTGCATCAAATTCAGAACTTCCGGTGCATCTCGCAAAGCGCCCCCCCCCCCCCCCCAGATGTTCGCATCACGCTACTCACCACAAAAGCCGAGTGCCCAAGTGAACACAATTTATCTTGGAAACGGCAGCAGGAAGTGAATAAGATGGCTGTGGGGAACGTCTTGCTGTCTGGCATAATCTTTTTCAATGGGGCTAGCGCAGCCAAGGTGTGAATTGATAGCGCCTCATGTTTTCACAAATTCAAATGACACCTTGTAGTATTTGCTGTTGACCGGGTTCCCTGGTTACTCGAGCTGATTAATATTAAAGACCTTACCTACGACACCTACCTCACGTCACCTCAACCTACGTCACCTCAACAGACCGCACCTACGACACCTACCAGAAAGGCTGCAGGCTCCCTTTCGCGACACAGGTAGGATTATCAGAACTCACGGCCATAAGAGATTGAAACATTCAAATAATCTTACTGAAACACAAGCTTTCGAATAGAGTCCTTCCTTCACTAGGCATGATACAGACACACATGGTACACATATTTATACTGATGTACATTACAGAAAGGGAACAAAGAAGATAGAGAGGAGGAAATCCAAATTCTTGGTAGAAAGCATTGAGGGCACGAAAAAATAATACAAAACAAGGCCAAGCTTTGCGTAGTTGAATGTTCTGTTACAATAATTCTATCTGCAACAATGGCGTAAAAGGTACATGTAATAAAAGGTAAAAACAACAAGCTTGTACAATTGCAATATGGAATTGCCAGGCTTGGGAATGCTTAGTGACCATGTAGGCCACAAGAGGATCTTGTAACACAGGCTTAAGAAAAAGCTTGAAGCTGCAGTCACGTCACGTGCATGTGCTGAGCTAAACCACTGGATGCAGCATACTTGTAACCACTTTACAGGTGTTGTTCCAATTCTGAGGGAAATGCAGAGCTTCTGCTTAGCATGGTGAGGAGTATGAGCTTACGTATACAAACGAGCTGTCATTCAGGAAACAGTGTACACAAGCTTCCAGATAATGTGTCTAGGTTTGACCCGGCACACTTTCAACATCTATGACAGCCATGAGGGACCATGTTTCGATATAAAGAGCATAGGGAAGACACTTAGCCATGACCATATCTTATCTTCGCAGAGGACGTAGATCACCTCCTGAGTGAAACACCAACAACTTGCAAAGATGTGAGCTACAGTGAAATAGTAGCGGTCTGCAAGAGGCATGAGCCCGCGCCAATGACTGCAATTGGACTGGTATAAGGGAAAACATGGGGAATTTATAATAAGAAATTGAGAAAGGGTTACAAAGATGGATGTGCACAGAAAAGGTCTAAAATTTTTGTCAACGATAGGTATGCCTCTGAGGAGAAGCCTCTGTTGATGCCATTGGCATGACCCCACCTGAGGCCTTCTTATACTGATAAAGTCATGAACTCGAGATGTTTTATAGGCAAGGTGATAGCCTATGTTCTCTTAGAGATTATGAACTGGAACGTGTTTGTGGCAAACACCTGTGCACTGAACAGAAGAAAAAAAAGCAACAACAACAACAACTTTATTTTGGCTTTGGAGAGTGGGGAGCTTCATCGCCACAGGCAATACTCTACCCCATTGCTGGTGGGAAAGTGGGGAATAAAATAACGAGCCCCTTCACAATAACGATCGAAGTCCGATGGTGTCCAGAAATGTCAGAAGAGCTTTGAGCGCAGACCGTTGCTGGGCTGGATTAGGCCAGGGACCAAGCAATTTCGATAGGGAGAAGGGGCGAGAGTCCAGCTGACGAAGAGACTCGGAGAGTGTGGTTCGGGAAGGTTGGTAATGGGAGCAATGAAGAAGAATATGCTCCAGATTACGACAGTGGCATCAGGTGGGAGAGTCAAGTTGTCTCAAGCGGTAACGCCACTGAGCTGTAAAGGCCACATCGAGGCGCATTCGGTGGATTAATGCAGCATCTTGACGAGAGGTGTTTCGTGGCATGCGGAAAGCGAGCGTTGGATCAAGTCTGCTCAACATAGAGGGGGGAAGAATGTCGGTTGTCAATTGGCGGGAAGCCAGGGGTGTCACTAGGCGTCGGAGAATTGAACGGCGGTCTCCTCCCAGCAGAACAATGCTGGTCCGTTTCCGATGCGAGAGTGCTGCTTCTGCGGCGCTGTCGGCCTGCTCGTTCCCCACGACACCACAATGGGCTGGAACCCACTGGAGAACTAGCATGTGGCATGTTGCGTAAATAGCGTGGTAAGCCATTAACACATCTGTGACTAGGGGTGCGGATGGGCCACGTATGCCGGAATTTTCAATTGCTTGAAGTGCAGATTTGGAGTCTGTGAAGACTGCCCATTTCCGCGGTGTAAAATCAGCGATGTGTTGTAGAAAGAAAGGAATGGCATAGAGTTCCGCAGCTGTGGAGGAGGTTGGATGTGAAAGGCGTCTTCCGTGCACTACGCCTTCGGATGGTATGACGAATGCTGAGGCGGACTTGTTGTTTCGGGATGCGCTATCGGTATAGGCTGCCGTAAACGTAGAAAACTTCTCGTCTACCAGAGCATGAAAATGGGCTCGGAGGACTTGAGGGGGGACCTGATCTCTTCTTTCCAGAAGGTTTGGAATGGTTACAAAAGTGGGCGGTACCGGTAGAGACCAGGGGGCTTCCGTCGGTATAGTGTCCTTAGTTATGAAGCCAGTGAGAGTCTGGCGTGTCCCCTGCGCTACTCGATAGAAGTCGTTTTCAGGGCGGTATCGAATTTTCCTGAGGAGTGGGTGGCGGGGAATGTGAGCACGCAAACGGAGGAAGTGCCGAGCCGTTTCACGTTCACGGAGAACCTCAATCGGGAGCTCACCGGCTTCAGCCAGTACTGCCAGTCAGTGTTTCAGCCATTCTTGGAACTCCGAGGCATCGACGAAGGCTTCGAGCAAACAGGGACCGAAGTGTATTTAATGAAGTGGCTGATATCCTGTGCAGAATAGGAAGGCTGTAAAGCACAGTCGCCCTCGCCAAAGCAAGAAAAAAAAAAGCATACATACATTGCGTTACTGCAAAATTGATATGAACACAGTATGGGGATGTTCTCCTTCAGTGCTTGCTTGTTTGCTCCTCACTTGTATGCTCATTCATAAACACAGTGATCAATAAAGCAACATTACAAGCTTTTATGTCTGTAGAATGTATTTTACTGTGTAGTGGCTGTCTGGTTATTCCAGAAGGGTATATGGCAGACCTCCATTGTGCATGGAAGGAATACTGTTGTGTTCAAGCAGTGTTCACGACCAAACCATACAGTGTACCTCTGTCAAGAGGTGCGTTGCATTGGCATTCAGTGCATTGGCATTCACTGGTGGGAGGCATTCAGTGCTGCCTACAAGCACCTGAAAGAAAAGTGAGAGCTTCATCTCAGTGAAAGCGAATAAACATACACATGGTCAGACAGCACCTACTGCATCACACGTCAAAAAGGCAAAAACCTTTGTATGCTTCAGAAGGAAAGTTTTCCCTTATGGTATGTACAGCACATGCTTTGAGGACTTTTCTGCAGTGCTTTCCTAATGGTCCCCAGAGCCACCTGGTAAACTGTTTGTAGGCAACGTACCGAAACTTCCTGCATGTACCATGGACAGTGTAAAATTATATGTAACTTTACTAATAACAAACCGAAGGCACACATGAATGAACTCACTTGTTCACTTTGCTGTTCCTGATAACAGCGAACTTGTCGCTTTCTCTCACGTAGCAGTAGGATACCTGGAGCAACTCAGTCTTCAGCCACACTATTTCAAAGCACAGATTTTTTTAAATGCAACCGCTGCGCTGCTTCAGTAACGTCTCATTTCGCGGCCACAAAGGCATTCTTCTGCCGTCGGCATCGGCACGCAATTGCCGCAAGGACACCTGAACCGAAAGAGCAATGCCATATTTCCGCTGCGAGGTTCTCAACATTTTCATTACACATGAAGGCATTCCTTTGGTTGGCGTCACCATTTGAAAGTTGGCTTCACCAAACACCTTCATGTATTGCGGTCAAACCCACTTTAAGGAACGCCCAGTGTTGCTTGACTGTATGTTTGTTTTTCGCTAAATTTAACGGACTTTTACGCTATTTGTTGCGGGGAAGCCAACTTTAAGGCACTGTGAACTGCGCACTTTGTTTCTTCGCTGTTTGCCGTGATTTCTGCTGATTTCGAAACGATTTCGGTACGAAACCAGTCTTATGGCACTGGAACCATGGAACCATGACACTTTGCATAGCACCGGTACTGCACTTACCCCCCCCCCCCCCCCCCCCGTCTTTTTTCGGAGCAACGGGCTGAACGCAGGCTGCTTTTCTTCTCGGCGAGTTTTTCTTCGGGTTGGGCGCAGAGACAGGATGGCCAGGGACCTTTGACCACCACAGACTGTTTTTCTTCAAGCCGTTTCTTTTTTATTTTTTCGACGAACAGAGGGCCAGGTGATGCTGACGTTTCGCACAGAGACTGTTTTTCTTCAGTGCGGGCCTTTCCTTCGCGACGAACAGAGGGCACGGTGCTAGAGACGTTTCGAACAGAGACTGTTTTTCTTCAGGGCGGGCTTTTTCTTCGCGACGAACAGAGGGCAAGGTGCTGGAGACGTTTCGAACAGAGGCTGTTTTTCTTCAGGGCGGGCCTTTTCTTCGCGACGAAGAGAGGGCAAGGTGTTGGAGAAGTTTCGAACAGAGACTGTTTTTCTTCAGGGCGGGCTTTTTCTTCGCGACGAACAGAGGGCAAGGTGCTGGAGACGTTCCGAACAGAGGCTGTTTTTCTTCAGGGCGGGCCTTTTCTTCGCGACGAAGAGAGGGCAAGGTGTTGGAGACGTTTCGAACAGTGACTGCTTTTCTTCAGGGCGGTCTTTTTCTTCGCGACGAACAGAGGACAAGGTGCTGGAGACGTTTCGAACAGAGGCTGTTTTTCTTCAGGGCGGGCCTTTTCTTCGCGACGAAGAGAGGGCAAGGTGTTGGAGAAGTTTCGAACAGAGACTGTTTTTCTTCAGGGCGGGCTTTTTCTTCGCGACGAACAGAGGGCAAGGTGCTGGAGACGTTCCGAACAGAGGCTGTTTTTCTTCAGGGCGGGCCTTTTCTTCGCGACGAAGAGAGGGCAAGGTGTTGGAGAAGTTTCGAACAGAGACTGTTTTTCTTCAGGGCTGGCTTTTCCTCCCGACGAACAGAGAACCAGGCGCCACCAACCTGTCTTTCACTAAACTGTCTTTCTTCTATTCGTGCGCCACCTGGCCCAAAGTGCAAGATCTTCGAGTTGGCCGATGTGGCGTCTCACTGTGGATAGTGCTTTGCTATTAAGTCGACCAACCGAAGGAAGGGGTCGTCACAACGGCGTGCGCCGTTGAGGTACTGCCACCAAAGCCAATCTAGGTGGCCTTGAAGAAGAACTCTAGACGTCCCCTTTCTTCTTCTCATGACCTCGTGCTTAACTCTTGCCCAAAGGCTCTCTATTCGCTGTGTGCTTGTTCCGGTAACCGGACACACAAAGTTGACGCTGTGGTTTACGGTCACGTGCCGTAGGTTCATATGAGCCCCATTAGATTCACGTAAATACCGTACGCACCTGTAACCTCTCCATTCGTCGGAAGCTACAGTAGAGCCCGGTGCCACATTCTTTCTGATTAGCCCACCCAGAGTTCGGGCGTCTCGGCGCTCCACGATCCTCATCCTGAGTTCCCCTGACGACGACGACACCATTCCAACGACCCACGGACCATTGTCGTCTGTGCCTGTAGTTCCGGGACCGTGGCAAGGCGTCGCCGCTGAGGACACGCCCTCTATTCGCCTTTCGTCTCCCGCGAAGAAGGGCCTCGTCGACCTGTATCTCGTGGCCGACACCGCCCATCCGTGACCGCGTAGCCAGCTCTACAGTGGCCACCTGCCGCACGTAATGTGCCCAATCGACAACGGCCTCCCAGTGTAGCACCATTGTGGGACGTGCTTCTTGAATAATATCTATAAGGCTTTTGCCCCTGGCCATACCGTACAGAAGCCAGATGATCGCAGTCCTCGAGAGCTTAACGTTCGGCCTGTCGGCGGCGTCTACGCAACAGAAGAAAGACCTTCTTGCTGTCAGTGAGTGTGCCGCCGACAAGGCCGTGGTGGTGTTTAGCTGCGGCAGCTGTAGATAGGATGCAAAGTAAATTTAGCGTCGAATACTTGGAACATACCCTGTCGCTTTAGCAACCAACGGAGCAAACTAGTGAATTACGTACCTGGTCCCGACACTTTCCGCAACGGAATGGGGGCCGCTCGGCGCGCATTAAAGTAGTTACTGTATAATGTAAAGACCCCGAGACTAGGGAACACGAAGGGACAGACACAACACGAATTCCCTACACGTTCCCTAGTCTCGGGGTTTTTACATTATGCATCATCTTCACCAGCTCGCTTGCTTCCTAGCCATTTTTTCATTATAGTTACTGTGCCGCGGCAGTCGGGTCTTCCTGGGTTAAATCCCAGCTCACCGCAGACGCCCCACAGCGCTGTGGTTACTGGACGGTGCCGCCCGTCCGGAAGTGAAGCGACGGCCGCCGGATCTGGCGGCTGCGGAGCCAGGCCATGCTCCTGGCAGAATGCCTCCAGCCTCTCGGGCGAGGTGCATATGGCCCCAATGTCAAATACGCTGGGATGTATTCGCCTTGCCATTTCTGAAGTGAGATGGCCATGTCACCAGAGCATCGAGACACTACGCCACGTTGATCAAGCTCTTGAGCCAATTTTTCTTTCTATTTAAGTTTATCGGAACGTATCAACTGTCAACAACTAGTGCCAAAAGCACGGAGGAGACAGGCTGTGGTGTGAAACCCGCCTAATGAGAAAGCGCGGGGAAAAGTGAAGTGAGAGGTGCATGTCATTGAGAAAGAATCAACGCGGGATTGACATTTTATTCTTGAGGAATTGAGGTGCGGAACATGTTTTCCACGGAAGTGCTTCAACACTCCAACAATTAACATAAGTGCTAGCTAAGAGTACAGAACCCTTGTTCAAACTTACCGAGAAAAAAGCGCCAAATCGTGAACTCTCCTTGGAGAAACAATGAATGAGGGGGAGGCTGCACACTGAAGGAAAGGGTGAGCGTGCACGCGCACATGGAGTGACATCTCTCTCGTGCGCATGATGAACTTTCGTGTCCATCGAGAGCATGGCTTCATTCGCTATAACTTATTGTGCCTTTTGTACCTGATATGTGCGTACGAGATATAACCAAGACATTGGTTTCTTCACTAGCACTCAGGTTAATTGTTGGAGGGTTGAATCACTTCGATGGAAAGCATGTTCCACTCATCAATTTCTCGAGAATAAAATCGTCACTGTGTCAAGCCTGCGTTGATTCTTTCTCACTAACGCGCATCTCTCGCTTCACTTCACTTTTCATCAGGGGGATTCATACCACGGCCTGTCTTCTCCGTGCTTTTGGCACTAGCCGTTAACAGTTGATACGTTACGATAAACTTAAATACAAAGAAAATTTTGATTTGTAGGACCGGGCTCAAGTGATCATTCCACGTAGCATATTGTCTCGATGCCCTGGTGGCATGACCGTCTCACTTCAGAAATGGCTTGGTGAATCGATCCGAGTGTCTTTGACGTTAGGGCCAATTGCACCTCGCCCGAGAGGCTCGACGCATTCTGCCAAGTGCATGGCATGGCTCCGCGGCTACCACACCAGACCCGACGGCCGGGGCACAGTAGCAGCTTCAACGCCGATGGGGCGGTCCCAATTTCGGTGCGGGAAGTGTCTGAAGCAGGTAAGTAGTTCACTAGTTTGTTCCGAGAGATTAGAATGCCAAAGCGACACTGTATGTTCCAAGTGTCTGACACTATATTTACAGTGTCATATCCACGGCTGTCGCAGATGAACAGTACCACGGTGTTGTCAGCGGAGCACTCACAGACAGCAAAAGGGTATTTCTTCTGCGGCGTGGACGATGCAAACAGGACGAACGTCAAGCTGTTGAGGGCAGGGATCGGAACCGCGTTCCCAAACCAAAATCGCTCAAAACCCTATCCTTATTTTTCACTGAACCGGAACTGAACCGACACAAATTAAGGCTGTTACCCGCTCGCCTAAGTTCCAGAAGTAATATGCACTGTGAGAGATCGGAACTGCGAGATATCGAAACCGAAACTGAACAAAACAAACCGGCAACCCAAGTGCGTGAGATATTGCTTTGAGGTAGTCGTTTCAGCAGTTAAGCTTCCATGTACGCGACTTTTGTCGTCCAGCAACCCGAAATTCTCATTTTGGGCTGTAAAAATAACGGCCGGTCCCTGAGCCGGACGGAACAGGGCGTATACGATTAGAGAACAGGGAACAGTATGCTGCGGTAACGTTGCACCTGTACTGTAGGTCTGTGACACGCAGTGTCCACTGCTGTATCGGCAAAAACAACAAAAGTACGTTTGCGTCATTTCAAAATTGTAAGAATGTGCTTGCGTTTATGACATATGTCAGTCTGCTTAATGTTCACTTTCCTGAATCAGTTCGAACCGGTTTAAACCTTCAAAATATTTTGTGCTGTGTCGAAGCTGAACCCGAACCGAACCAATATGCATGAACCAGAACCGAACAAAAAAAAAATAAAATAAATAACGGTCCCAATCCCTAGTCGGGGGGCCGCTATCATTTGGTTGCTGCACGGCATGGCCGTGGGCAAGAGCCTGACAAATACAGTACAGGTAGTTAGCCTTTCCCACAATTACTGCACTGGGAAGCAGTTGCGGGACTGGGACTTGGTGGAGCTTGCGACACAGACACGGGTGGGCGGAGTCCGCGACGAAATTCAGGTTGACGAAACCCTTCTTCACGGGGGACGAAAGTCCACAACCCGAAGTGAACACAACCCGAAGAAAGCTCGCGCTGAAGAAAAACACTCTCTGCTGGAAACGTCTCCGGCACCTTGCCCTCTGTTCGTGCGAAGAAAAAACCCGCCCTGAAGAAAAACAGCCTCTGCTAGAAACGTCAGCAGCACCTGGCCATCTGTTCGTCGAAAAAAAATGTAAGTGCTACCACTGCTACGCAAAGTGTCATCGGCAAGCTCACTTCACGAAACGTGCAACCCACAGTGCCATAAGTCTGGTTTCGTACCAAAAAGAGCGACGAAATTAGCAGAAATCACGGCCAACAGCGAAGAAACGAAGTACGCAGTTCACAGTGCCTTAAAGTTGGCTTCCCCGCAACAAATAACGAAAAAGTCCGCTAAATTTAGCGGAAAACAAACGTACAGTCAAGCAACACTGGGCGTTCCTTAAAGTGGGTTTGACCGCAATACATTGAGGTGTTAGATGAAGCCAACTTTCAAATGGTGACGCCTACCAAAGGAATGCCCTCACGAAGAGTATTTCCGACGGCGGCCATTTGACGGCAATGACGGTAATTCATCCTCCGTCGACGATTCTGCGGATAATATCTTGTCATGCTGCGTCTCCCGCGTGCACTCGTAAGAACGAAAGTTTTGCGGGCGTGACTGCTGGACCATCGCAAGCTCGAGGGCATTCAAGTTTGGAAAAATTGACATCACATGACGTGGACCTCAAAACACCATTACGGCTTCGCCACACACGACCTACTCTATACTAGAGACAGCTGGCGATTGCCTATGGGAGAGCCGGGTCATGGGATAGTTACGGTAGTGGCCACTGCAAGCGCCACACAGCATTATTGGGCAGAACCGTATATTAAAAGGGAATCTGGCCATTAATGGGTCATGCCATTACCTGAAGCTCCACCCAATTTTTCAGTTTCCGACAAATGAAGGCCCGGATTCTCGCTCCGCCCTGAGGATTAAGTGCACGCGCAGGGACCCTTCCGTCCATTCACGAAGCATGGACAGAAGGGCCCCTTCGCGTGCGCTTAACACCCAGGGCGCATCGAGAATCCGGGCAGAAGTCTTGAAATATGGGGCGCTATCAATCAGCCTATCCTCACTATTTGCCCCCTTATTCAACACGGGCAGCGCCATTTTGGGTGGCAAATGAATTGGATGGGATTGAAATGGATACCTCTCGCAATCTGCAAAAGTAGTGGATTGTTAGCGCAAATTTGATGAGCGCCACCTAGGGAGCGTAAGGCACGTCGGGAATTGTCGTCTGCTTCCGTCGTTGTACCGCTGCCGGCAGAACCACCTGCTGGGATATATTCTGTTGTCGGTATGATTTTCAAACAAATCTACATGAATAGTTGGAATATAAGAGGCAGGAATGTTTATATCCATGAAATCCATCAATTAAATATAAGCTTGTACAGCACAGTGCCGTTTTGGTTACAGTTTCGCTGTGATCGCCGTGTTCACTAGGCCTAACATCGGCGACAAAACGTATTATTTTCGGTTAGATATCGATGGATGAGCGTACGTTGAAACTGATTTCCAAGAAACGTATATGAAAACGTACATTTGCAGCGTAAAATCAGAGTAGTCCGTGAAAATTGTTTGTTGCGAAATTTCCGCTTCACCACTGTTTGTTTTCGTCGCCATTTTGGGTGGCAGTAAGGTGTCATGGCGACCCCCTTGGTAAAAAGCAGCCCAATCAGAGGAGCGAAACTGTGATTGACAGGTCGAGCCTCTTTTTGTGACTCCTCCCAATGGCCAGACTCCCTTTTAATATACGGCTCTGTTATTGGGGAGAGGGAATGACACTGTCACTCTTTCCACCGTCTTTCGTGCTACACAGGCTGTCGCTAAGCACGCGCTACGGTTATTGCTTCGTCGTCGTCAACACAGCCTACCATGTATTGCCGCGGTTTCGGCAAGTCACGTGGTAACGAATAGTGCGAGCTAGCGCCAAATCCCATAGCCAAGCGGCGATTGTCAGAACTACTACCCCACTGCTGGGAGCTTTGCGGATGGCCAGGTCTCTAGTATAGTAGTTGGTCGTGTCGCCACAGACCGGGAGGCGGATTAGAAAGGCGAGACTAGCCGTAGCCGACTAGCCAACCCAGTGTTGTTGCTGAGGGAGTACTGAGCTTTGTGCTCGAATGCAATCTTTGAAATTCGATTACTCAAAGAAAAAAGGGATTCAAAAAGAAATATTTCGTAACTGAGATGTCCTCTTCCTAGGCTTTCATAAAATCATAAGGTAACCCTGGGTTAAAATTCACTTTACACTCTAAATCGTTTCACACCTTTAAAGGTGTAAAACAGGTGTATTAACAATGATCACACCCCTTTCAAACCCTACAAATTTGTTTTGGAAGTTTCTGAGGGTGTAACAATGGTGTACTACACTCTCGTTTGAAATATGATGATAAGTCTGTCGCCTGGGTGTAGGAAGGGAATATGTTTATTTTCGGTCACATGAACAAAAGTAAATATATACAATAAAAGGAAACAGAAAGTAACATTACAAAAGTGCATGGCGTGGATTTACAACACGTCTGCCATCTGGTAATGTATGCACATTTATAAGATCTGTTGATGTAGTGCTTAAATTTCTTAAAACACGTTGCTCCCCATTGCAAGACAGAACAAATACATGATAGTGCTCATCATACTCAACTGTAGTTAATGTTTGTATAAGAAAAATGGTATCAGAGTTGATAATATATATGCCTGCAATCTCAACGAACACGGGTAAGTCCTCCTCGGAAGATTCTTTGGCAACAACACAGCCAACAGCAAATGTATTATCATTATCAACTGCACTTTTCACATAGACTATTGATTCTGCGTGAATATCACGGTCATGAGTGTAACTCTGGATTGCTTCTGGGGCTTGTTGAAGTAGTATATCTTTGGAACCATCAGTAGATGTGGCATTTCGGATGAAGGGCTGCGACCATACATACATTTGATAAAATTGATGTCTTCTTGTTAATGAAAGGGCTATGTTCTTAAAATTCCGAGTTTTTCTAGCAACATATTTAAAATGCTGGTGTTTCCCTTCGAAACGCATACACCATATAGCTAGGAGAGGACCAAACATCCTGATGAGTCGCGGATAATGAACAATGTAATGCATTTTACAGGGGATACATATTTGTGGGTACAACACTGCAAAGCCTTGAAGAAACAAATAAATGCAACGTTCTAAGTAATGAACATGCATATGGGGGAGGTGCCTGCTCATGAGAAGGTCTACAATTTCGCGAAAAGCTATATACAGCTGCCATGCTTCGTTTTCACGAGGAACAGTGTGTCCAAACATACAGTGCAAGGTGTCGAAAGAGGTAAAATTTCTGAGAAGCAGTTCCTTTCATTACGCCCCCCTTTGACAAGAGATGCTTGGAGACAGACTCAGGCTTGTTTTTTCTGTCACAGTAGTCGTACTTAAGTTTTGTACCTGTTCATTGAGTACATCAAGAGTACTACCCTAGTCAGACAGCATTTCAAATGTCAATTGCGAGAAATGGCCTTCGGCCTCTCAAATGACCTTTGTTCGGGGGCGCCTGCTAGACAGGCGGGAAAGGAGTGCTCCTCAACTGACTGCCCTCACCGGCTCCCTTTTTCGGTTTCGTTTTCCCTGTCTGCTGTGGAAATTTGAAGTTGGTCTGTGCGCCACAAATCAAGATGCAGAACCCATATGCACTTCTCTAAATAGGATCTGAATACGTTTACACAGTTTCACTCCATTATCCGCATTTTATAGGTTTTCCTACATTCAGCTGCGAAGGTAGCGAGGGTACAATGGCATAACACTGTTGTCGAAATTGCTCCTTTCTGCTCCTCAAATGTCGTTGGGGGCCTCCTTTCGGGTTGATGGTCATTTCTTAGAAAGGTCCTTTGAGCTGCCTTCTGACACGGCTGTCAGAGGTCATTTTTTGCAAATGAAAATTCCCCGAAGTCCTTCGAGCATGCCGTCTGACAGGGGTATAAAAATTTTTTGGAAATGAGATCTACAATAATGTGACGCAAAAGGAATGGTATCACGCCTTCGTGGAGGTCATGCATTATGTCTGGTGGCAAGTGGAGAGTTGGGTCAAATCCTGATGTGTGCAGTGCGCAATGTGCTTTCACCCCGTAAAAAGGCAATGTTGCAATGCCACTCTTGAGCATGTCAAGGTGGTATCTGTGTAATTCTGGGGTATGCAATACAAAGTCGACTTCCCTGTGTTTGTTCCTTATTTCAGAATGTATACCCATACAGAACCTACAAATGTGTCCATGACTGAAGCTCATTTTGAAACCTCCAACTCTGTGACTAGAAAGGTTATCACCCGAAACACAGAAAACACTGCCGGTTAGTTGTTCCGATAACACACTTATACCTTCAGTTTCTAGTAGGGCAATGTCACGGTGTAGGAGCGCTAGAATTTCATCAAGTCCGTATTTTTCAATGTGCTTCTCCTTGGATATCAGAGCCAAGTGAATATGCGGGAGGAGTGTCCTCAAGTTCGATGGCACATTTAAGAGGGTGTAGTACACAGCCATTAACTTGTGTTTCTGTCTTTGCGTGCACCTATTGGGTTGCACACTTCGAACTCGTCTGTATAGAGTTGGATACATAACTTTCTTCGATCACCACGAAAATATATGTGGTTTGCGAACGCAGACCCATCAAACACGGAACTCAAGTGTTCAGTGGAGTTGGAGGTGTCCGTTATGAATGAGTAGTGAAGCCACGCAAGATAATGTTTGAGCACTTTTAGGATCGGAACATACTGGAAGCTTTCACAGCCCCCATGTGCTTGATTTAGAACCACAGTGACAGGCTCCACATAAGGAAAGGTACCTGTCCAAAATCGTTCACGGCCACTCTTAGTACACAGGCCAGCCATTTCCTTACGTACGTGCCCTTCCAAATCACCATCATGCACTGAAAAAAGCTGTGCCCCACAGGTGCGAAGAACAACAACAACATATATATTGTGATGATGAAGTGGGGAGGTTTTCCACTCTAGGAGTGGAACGCTACCCCATAGCTAGGGGTCTAATATGAGTGGTGACAATGATCAGTGATGACGATGAGAGATGACGGGAATGATCGAAGTGGCGATGACGATGCTTGACGTGATCGTGGTGGTGGGAGTGTCCGAGGGCGCTGCTGGGGTCCTTACGTACGTGCCCTTCCAAATCACCATCATGCACTGAAAAAAGCTGTGCCCCACAGGTGCGAAGAAAAGAGAACACGTCATTCACAATTCCGTTGAGGGTTGACTCCGGTAGCCTCCTTCCCTCTTTCCACTTGAGGAGCAATAATGCAAACTCTTTTGCAGTGTTTACACCTGGAGAACTCGCATGCAAGTTCATCGTGCCATGTTGGGATGATGATGTTTGTGCATTCTCTTGACTTTGTTGGGCAGTGACAGATGTTACATCGTCATCAGCATCAGTGTCCTCAGAAGTGTCAGTAGCGTCTAGATGGTGAGGAAATTCTGGTTGTGTGCTGCTTGTAGTGACCCAGGGGGCCTGCTCATTACTGTGCCTTGTCAGGAGATGTGCTCGAAAACGAGATAAGGACTTATAGGTTCTTGCGCAGTTTCCAAGGTCACAAACCCAGTCTCCCTCGCGGCCATGAGATGAACTGAGGTGTCGCAGCAATGAGCTCAACGTAAAGGCTCTGTGATGACATCTGGGACACTGGAAATACCTTACATTAGGCATCTGCAAAAAATAGTTGGAATTCGAGATGAAACTAACAAGCAAAAAATAATGTTAAAAACCTAGCACTTGCAAGTGACTTAGAAAGTAACAACAATTAGGTAATAAACATAAGGCGATGTGCAGTGGGAGTATGTAAGGCATACATACTGAACATTGGCTACTGCTGTTTACTATTTTTTTCCATGCGCCCAATCCTCTCCGATAAGAATTTGTACTTCCTCACCACCTTCGTTATCCCCTTTCTCTGGTGTACACCATTATAAATATCTCTACAAAGTGTTAAATGTATAGCGCTCGAAGAAGGACGGACTCCGCCCCAAAGCTCGTTTTTGGTTTTTAGTCAACTACATATTCAAATTTCTTTATATACTTTCTGAATTAGAGATGGTCATTCAACTTCTCACAAAAGGTTTCAGTTCCCCAAATCACGAATCATGCGATCGTCAATCACGAATCCCTCTACTAACACTTTGAAGCCAAGAAGGCAACCGTATTTGCAACACGTACCGTGTGTTTTGTTGGTCAGGTGTATGTTGCGTCCTATCACCTGGCAATGTAGCTACGCAGGAACAACAGCAGTCACAAAGATACTATAATTACAAAAAGGGTGCTTTCATGTTTCTGTTGTCGCAAAGCGCGAAGAACAGTAAACTCTCGCTATGTGTTACAGCAACATCTGGAAACATCCCTGGCTTCACTGTTGCCCCGACCGCCCCTTCACTGGCACCATGGACACTGCCGAGCCCACCAATCTCGACACGCATCCCTGGCCTCCTGGGGCCGAAGAGCCAGATCCCCGTTTCGGTTCTCAAGCAGTCTACTTTGGAAATGATGGATACAAAGTACAGAGGCCGCACGGCTGTGTTCACAGATGGTTCGTCTACGTCGGATGGCTCCTCCGCTGCCTTTGTCATACCGGAGGAGTCACTATCATGTGGGTTCCGCCTGTCACATCGCACTTCGTCGACCTCTGCGGAGCTGTATGCCATCTTGTTATCTCTAAAGTATGTCTCCAAATACCCTCCCCGCTCCTGGGTGATATACACTGACTCAAAATCAGCCCTGCAATGTGTAGGAACCATGGGCATCCGCGGCTCGTTGGCCCCGGTGGTTGTTAGTATCCTGACGGCGCTCAAGGTTTTCGGCGAACAGGGACACCGGGTGACCCTACAGTGGGTCCCCGGCCACACCGGCATTCAGGGCAACGAAGAGGCAGATTTGGCGGCTGCTGCGGCCCACCGTATCTCCAGAGCCGTGCCCATTGTCCTCTCCAACGGGGATAAGCGCTCGTACTTGTCTGCGTTGGTGTCACCCTTGGCCCGCCAGCAATGGCTGCATGACATCACTCAATGGTCGCTCCTCCATGCAGTGGACCCGTCATTATCATTTAGGATGCCAGGTGGCTTCCCTCGCAGCTTTACGACACTCCTGCGGCGTCTACGACTCAACGTCGCCTTCACCCCTGTGTTCCGTGTTAAGCTGGGTTACAGTAACACAGCGCTGTGCCTAGCTTGCCGCACCCCAGCTACGATCCCCCATATCATCGAGGGCTGTGAGCAGTACACGTGTGAACGCCGGGTACTCCGACGCCAACTTGAACTCCTCGACAATAGACCATTCAGCCTGTCCAAAGTACTTGGCCCATGGAGCTCCCCAGCGCATCAGTGCCGGGCTCTTCGCTCCCTTTTTGCTTTCATGCAAGCCACTGGACTCCTCGATGAGCTCTAAACAGAACTCCGACCTGTCGTCGCTTCAATCTCACCATAATTCATCCTCTCATATTAACCACTGTGCAGTGGGGTAGGGTCCTGTGGCTACCACGGGGAAACATCCCATGTCATCGTCACTTCTTCATTTATTGTTGTTGTTGTTGTGTCGCAAAGCGATAATCAGATGCAAGCATAGCTTCTTGTCGGAAACTCTTCGGCGGAGGCATAGTTCTCTCCCTCACGTCCACAGAAATACCGCGCTTGACGTCGTTCCGTTGCCATTTCTCATGGTGGTGCCAGTTTAACAAATTGAACGAGACAAGAAATCATGCTTTCAAGAAGTGAAGAATAGGCAGTGACATGCGGCCATGTTGGTTTCGGCGTGTCCTTATAATTTCACTTTCTCCACTTTGTGTAATTTTGTATGTTCCCTGTAGCGCCGCCTATTACGTTTTGTGATTTACAAAATATCAAAAAGCGAAATACTGAACTCGTATTTCACTGATCTAGAAAGCAATTACAATGAAATCGACAATCCGTATTTAAGTCAAGGAGGTTTATAGCGCCCCCTACGTACTATGTGCCGGGAACAGTTCTATTCCTAGATGAAACAGTCCACCACGTGATCCCCTCGTGCGGACGGACGTGCGGACGAAGGATCGCGGCGCGACTTTCAAAGGGTTAGTGAGATTTCACTCATAGCGCATCAAAAATGCCGGGGAAAAAAAGCGGACCAGCGAATGCTACAGTGCGACGAGTGTAGGCGCTGGATGTATATAGAGGAGACGGACTTCGGGACTTATGAACAAGCCGAAGAATCGACGGACAGATTCGAATGCAAGATATGCGAAAAGTTCCAGATGTACGATCAGAAATGGAACGACCAACGCGAAACCCTCACGCGGATGGAAGAGAGAAGCCAGACCCTCGGCAAAATAGTAGAAAATCTAACAACACAACTCGGGACCCTTTCGGAAAAGCTCACTACGCTGCAAAACGAAAACGACAAACTTAGAGAACGAAGTGGCGCAACCCAAGAGGCCAGTCAAGGAAACACCGTAAAATCTGCGGAATGCGAGACAAAAATGGAGATCATCGAATCCTTAATCAACAGAGTGGAGATACTCGAGAAGGAAAACGGGAAACTTCAAGCAGAAAAACAAATGGCGGAAGGCAGAGCTAGCGTGGCGACCAAGGATCGAGGTCAGGAAGAAGGATTAAGCCCCCCACGTGAACACCCTCAGAAACCATCCATGGCAAATGAGGTCGCCTCAAACAGTCAAGCGAAAGAAAAGAACACTGTGGAAGGAGATCGACGCCCAGGGACAAGTACAACCCAAAAGCGTGTCATCATAATAGGAGACTCGAATATAAACAGAGTTAAGAGGCCACTACTCAGAGAGATAAACAGGGACAGACTCGTGAACATAATCGGAGTATCAGGAGCGAAAACTAACGAAATCCTCGAAGAAATGTCCAAGATGCCGCAGAACGAAGGTGAAGAGAACCTCGTAATCATCATGGCAGGACTAAATGACGTTCTGAGTGGCCAGGAACCAGAGCAAATAACATCAGCGTTGACCGACATAGGGAACCAGTGGCTGGAAAACCACCCAAACGGGACCATAGGAATCTGTTCCATCCCATTTACGAAAGAAAGAGGACAGGAAGTACAAGCAAAAATCCGACAGGTGAACAAGAACATGCAAACCGTGTGCCACTCAGTGCCCCGGATGCTCTTCTTGAATAATTACCATATCCTGAGGACAGCAGAATCGTCAGGAATAGTGGATATACACTTCTCGCCGGAGGGGAGTGAAAGGGTGGCGCAACTAATCGCGCAAAAGATTGATGATTTTTTAGAAGTAGAAATCACCAACGTAAGAAGCAGACAAATGCGGCGCGAGTACTACCAGCCAATATGCCATATGCACAAGCCATATGCCAATGCAGCGAACCAGCTAGACCCCATACCACGCGAGGAGGTGGGGACCCCAACAGTGGCACCCAAGGAGAACAATCATGGACGCACGATATCGCCAACCCCCACGACCATACTAACAAGCCACAAAAACAGAAAGAGAAGAACTCGGATACCCCTAACAGCATCCACATCGCAACGCTGAATCTACAAGGAGGGAGCAGATTAAAATGGACATAATTGGAGCTCAATGCCGGGAAAGAAGATATAGCAATATACACCGTAACAGAAACCCATCTCCGAAACCAGGACCAACCACTCCTCGACCCTAAATGGGGCTGGATAGGAGTCAACAGGCAACAAACAGAAAAGAAGGGTGGAGGAATCGGGATCATGTATAGTAAGGACATCGCCGAAGTAACATCCAGGCAGAACTGTTTCGAGCACATGTGGGCAGAATTTAAGATAGCTCAAAAACATACAATCTACATCGGAGTGGTGTATATGGCGACGGCCAATGAAGACCCAGAATGGAATCAGCATATTTGTAAGTGTCTCATACAAGACATAGCAACATTCAAACAGGTGCGCCCTGATGCTCCAATAACGCTACTTGGCGACTTCAACTGCCACATCACGGAATTAGATGGTAAAGAAACCAGAGCAGAGCATCTCCGGGCGATAGTAACGAAGCACGGCTTGGAAATATTGAACCTCCATGAAAAATGCCAAGGACGAATAACATGGAGTAGGGGCCTCCAGGAAACAAGCATTGACTACGCATTGGTCTGCGATCGGTGGCAACAATCTCTCTTACCCATCCAGAAAATTCACATAGACGAAGAAAAACAACATAGCTGTGCAAGCGACCATAACCGGATCAAAATAACCCTGCAAACACCCAATCAGCCCACACAAAGTCGAACGCCGACACGAAAAAGCGAATCAAGATGGAAGACAGGGAATGAGGAAAAAATGCTAATGTTCACCAACAAACTAGAGGCGACACTCGAAGCACAAGGACCCGCAGATTACACCGATTTTATTCGACTCATTGAGAGCGCCGCCGAAGATACGCTAGGGAGGACACGTGGAGGACTAAAGGGGACCAAAAGAAAACGGACCCAACCGTGGTGCGACAAGGAAATTTTAGAAGCCATACGGGAAAGGAAACGGCTATGCCGACTATGGCGAAGAGCAGCCAAACTGAAGGACAATACTCAAACCGAACAGGAAGCGTATGCAAGTCAACAGGCAAAAAACAAACACTTGATAGAATCAAAGATAGAACAGAACTATAAATCAGTAGAAATTGAAATAAAATCATCGGGAAGAAAGAATGGGAAAATGTTTTGGAGATATATAGAAAAATTAAACCCCCAACAAGAAGAAAACGCAGACGTCACCCTGCGAAACAGTCAAAGTGGACATACCCTGACACAAAAAGAAGATATGGAAGACTACATGACAACATATTTCACGCAACAGCAAGAGGAAATGCATAAAAGGACTATCGACCAAGACAGCCTCACAGTAGACCAACCACACCAACTAGATCACAGCGAAGACATATTAAGGCCAATAGGGGAAAAGGAATTATCAAGACACATCGGCAAGTTAACACAGGGGAAAGCTCCCGGCCCCGACGGAATACCGAATGAAATGTTGAAGGCTATGGACCGCAACGCTAGGGAAAACCTAAGGAAGATATTCAATAATATACTAGAAACTCAACTCATACCAGAAGCATGGAAGCACAGCACCGTGAAGCTGCTACGCAAACGGCAAGGTAAACCAAAAGAAGACTTGAATTCCTATCGCCCCATCACACTCCAAAGTAATGTCGCAAAGCTATTTGCAGCCATCATAAACGAAAGACTAGCGAAGGTATGTGACAGCAAATTAAGCGAATCGCAGAACGGATCCCGGAACGGCAGAAGGGGTAGTGATAACTTGTTTATCCTGACCCAACTCATGGAGCTCTACCAGAAATCGGGAGACGAGCTATATCTGGCCTTTCTTGACCTAGAAAAAGCGTATGACGCGATCCCTCACGAAAACCTTTGGAAAAAGTTACGAAAGATCGGACTCCCGGACAGTGTAGTATCACTACTCAGGGATATGTACACAGGCTGCTTCTGTTCGTATAAATTAGAGAATATCCAATCACAGAAAATACAGCAAACCGTGGGCCTCAAGCAAGGATGTCCACTATCTCCAACGCTCTTCAACATCTTCCTTGACGAACTCCTGAAAGAACTTCAGAACAGTAACAAAGGCAACAAGATATCCACTATGAATACGGCAAATCAACTGATTGAAACTAACATCCCAGTACTTGCTTTCGCGGACGATATCCTGCTCATAACAAAATCATCAGAAGATTTAAAACACCTCCTAGACATCTGTACAAAAGAAGCACGGCCCACCGGAATCAAATATAGTCAAGCAAAGACGCAATGGATGAAGATTGGAAGAGAGAGTGACGCTAGCGAATCCTTCTCACTCCAAGGTTTCAAAATCTCGAAACAATATAAATACCTGCAATACACATTTACATTTACACAATATACAATACAATACATTTATACAATATAAATACCTGGGAATAACTCTACAGAATCAAGCAAGCTACCTAGAGGAACATGAAAAAGTGATATTAACAACGAGCAACAGAAGGAAAGGCCATGTCTGGCACCCCGCTTGACACTCGTATAATCCGCACACCGTAGGGACTCTACTTTGGAAAACGGTCGCCGTCTCGAACGCAACTTACGCCAATGAAGTGTTGTGTTACCGTAACGACACGATCAACTCATTGGAACGACAGAAAAGGGAAATTGGAAGGTGGATCCTGGGGGGAAACATGGCAACAGCGAATGCTGCGATTGAAGGAGAAACAGGATGGTCCAGCTTTGAATTCCGAGAAGCGCGCTCAAAGACCAGATATCTTGGACGCCTCAGTCACCTACCAGAGACCAACTACGCCAAACATATCTTCCACCACGTGCGATACAAAGGAACAAAAAGAGAATGGATTAAAAAAATGAACCGTATCGACTCAAAATATAGCCAGGGCACCAATCGGCATAAATCCAATACCATCATATCGTGGCATAGACAAGTAAATGAAGAAATGCGGAAAACAAAAAACGAACATTGGAAAAGACAAACCCAGCAAAAGCAAAGTATGGATCTATACAACAAGTACAAGGAATAACCAGCCCCATATAACCAGTATAGAGGCGATCATCAAACTGGCCTCCTGTTTCAGGCACGAACAGGCGCTCTCCTAACCCGCTCAAGGCTATCAAAATTATTCGACCACCAAGACGACACTTGTATCTTATGTGGGGAAGAGCGCGAGGACCTCGAACACGTAATGCAACGATGCCCAGGGACACTATCAACCCGTCTGAACCAAGAGACACCAACGGCACTTGGACTAAAAGCCCCACCAAATACAGAAGAAGCCAGCGACATCGCTGAAAGATGCAAGCGCCACCTGGCAAACTGGGAAAGGCGAACAAGGAGCGCCCTGCGCAATCGAATCGACCCCAGGCAACAAGCACAGCAAGCCTCCCCTTCGGATGGACGAACGGAAGCGGACCCGACGGATTCCAAAACCCGGAGAGCCCCGAAACATCCCAGAGACAGCCCTGACTCCAGTCCACTGATCTCGATTGTAAAAGGCTGGATCGCGGATAGGGAGCGCGAGCGTGAAGAAACCGGCCGCCATCTTACTGTACCCACAACGGTCGCCACAGCGATCATAGCAACTTCTTGCAATTACGGCCGTACCAACCGTACTGGCAAGGTTACAGGGCCCAAATTTATACAGGTGAGTCACTCTTTATCGAGGAATAAATAGGCGTCCATTCTGTATATTTAGTTGACCATTAGTAAGCGTTTTTTTGCCCAAAACGAGCACTGGATGCAGGTTCCTTGATCGCTCTTCCGACGTTCAATCGAGCACACTTGCATTTTACCCGGCGGCAAATACAGTTTGAGTGCATAATATGCTTGAAAGAACACGTTACACTACACAGGTAGTGTTGTCACCAATATATGTGCGAGCACTCGAGCGCTTTTTTGCATGCATTGCTAGCATGGTACACGGTGTTCTCTGCGGAAGCAAGTGCCACATTCATTTCTTTGAATTAGCTTCACGCACAAGTTCGGTATTACGTCATAAGGAGACCACGATTGTCACCTTTTTTCATGTATTGGTATTGTTTTGTGCCTTGGTTTGATTTGTGACAAAGAATCCTACGTGACGGTGGTGTGGCGCGACTTGAATAACGCCTTTGTGTCTGAGCTGTATCGTTAGCTTGTTACGGTAGTAATAATTTGTAGCGTGTCGTGTTATTTGTAGCAGTTTTTAAGGCAAAAGTGGTCTCTCAATACAGGTTTCGTCATGAGGGCAGTGAATAATCTGTGCAGTGTGATACGGCTGGGTGTACAGGTAAGTATCACGTTCCTCGTCCACTGGTTTCTACTTTACAGGAAGGAACAACCGCAGTGCACGCACTGTGGTTAGCCTCTCTCAGTTTTGTATATTTTCTTACGTGTTCACCCTCAGAAACACACCTTACACTTTAGGCTCCTTCACCCAGCAATATAATAATTAGAGATTATAATTCTTTTTAGAAGAGTTCCCCATATTCGTTTTAGAATAGTTTTTAATCTTTTTAATTTTTAGAAGATACAGGGATTGTAAACCATGTTTTAAACTGATGTTTTAACATTTGTCCAATGCATTTATTAAACAACATATTCATTTTTAACTGGTTGCACCCAAACCAATGTTCTGATGTATTATTTCCTTTGTTGTCGATGCACCATAAAAATTGGAATAATCATCATCAATGCAGGTTACTTCACAGCTGCCTCGACATACTCAAGAAATGGGTGCAGAACCTGCGTAATGCCCACAAACTTTGACTACCACAGCACCTCCAGAAAGTAAAGGCATATGTGTCATATGGGATTTTTAAAGGCATTCACAGTATACAATACCTTGTATGAACTGTTGTAGATCTAAGCAGCCTCTGCAGTACACTATCAGAAATTAAAACTTGTCAGGGAACTGTGATAATTGTTTCAGTTAATAGGCATGCACATATACGCTATAAGAAAATTATTTACTGAGAATGCACTTGTCTGGCTACTCATGTTGTTTACATCTACTGTTGATCACATTCATTTATCACATATTATATTCTTATATATTATTATATTATCACATATTCGATCACATTACATTTAAAATTTGTCATATATGAGAAAATATCAGGAGGGAAGTTGCTATTCATTGCTCATTCCAACCTAAAATTGAGTGCTACAAATTTAGAGAGCGCACCTGACCATTGTCATTCCTAAAATATATATTGCCATTGTAGCAAGGTCACAAAACAATAAATGTAGTCTTTCGCGACCTCCCTGCACGTTCATTGTATCCTGAAACGCATAAGTGCAAGAAATAAATCTTGAACTTGAATAAACTTGACATAAAATATTGAATAATATAATGAATGATATAAAATATTGAATAAACTGGAACTCGTATATTCTCTTTACTCATCATCAGTGATCTTCATTACAAAAGCATATCGTGTTAGACTTTTTTGTTTGCGTTTCACAGACTGGCTACACGAGGGCCAAAATGACAAAATCACAACTGTTTCAAGCTCCAAATAGTCCTTTTGCAATTTGAAGACCATACGTGGAGCTGCATTTTTTGGAACATGCTCCACATAACAAGCATGACAAAGTCAGCACTGGATAGCAGGACCCCGTCCCCAAGCAGCTTTTCTCACGCTGCAGTTTTATTCAAGAAAAGCTTGTGAGTGCTGGAGAAGGACATTCAGTTTGGCACAACCGCGCCTGCAAATAATCAGAACAAATAAAGGAAGAAGCAAACAAACATAGAAGGGCTGTACTTCAAAGAGAGGTAAGTCCTTTGTCTCAAGGAGGTGTTACCACTTTCTAAGTAACTTAATTAATTAATTAAGCTTACATCACTACCTGATTAAGTGTCCTAGCGTGAAGTAATTATTTGGGCTGCTCCAGTGTGTCCATATTTGCGAGGCAAAGCACCGCTGTCGTTTACCAAAAGACTCTTTCTAAGGCGATGCTTGATATAAATCATACTAAACGCATACACGGCTAAAACAACGGCTGTGATTCTACGAGAACGATCTCTTTCTGCCATGCGAGTATATCTTTTCCTGGACCGTTCTTTATGGAACAATTTTTGTCCAGAACGCAGTACGGGATATTATATACATCGTTGTTGTTAACCTCAAGTCGTTTCTTATTGAAATATTGGCTGGGAAACGTGTTGTAGTACAATCCCCAGCGCTGCACTGCAGTGACGGTCTAGTTTCGGAATGCAAAACATAACGTAATTAAGAATCGAACGGCAGGACACATGTGAAACACTGTTAGGATACATCAGTATACTGGCACCTTACAAAATTGTGTGATGACAAACAACGATCAATGCTAGCAGCGCAATAAATACTCACAATCTCTGTTGCCTCCCATTGTTTTCTATGGGCACACACAGCACTTTAGGGCCCAGCAACATGGCGGCCCGAAGGCACGCCTCTCTCCCACGAGCCCCTCTGCCATGCGCGATCCAGCCTTTATACATAGAGATCAGTGCTCCAGTCTGGACCGTTCCTGACGGCCCTGACCCAGCCTGTGGTATCCCAAGATACCTGCCCTGACTCAAAAGGGAATACGCAACCCTAAACCTAAACCTAAACCTGGATCGACGTGGGTTTTTGTGCTAAGTCTGTTTCTCTTGCTCACATGTGACGATCGTTTGTACCGCTTGAATTTGAACACACGCAGCACGCAGAGAGTTTTAGCAGACCGTTGATAACGTGGCTTGCGTCGAACCGTATCAACCGGATCCAATCAGTGGATAAGATTCTGAGTCACGCGCGACTATGATTGGTTCCGATAGACACGATAACTTTATCAACGGTATACTAAAACTCACTGTTGTGCAACCACTATCGTGATTCTCACTTTGCTAGGTTGATCTGTGCAGCTTACAGGACGTCGTGTTTCTACGAATGGCATCAGTGTCGTGTCTCGTTGTAGTGGAAAGCGCAAATTTAGCGCGGAAGCTAACACTTCAGGATCCGCGTCTCTCCGCCTTGAAAAACGCTGTGCTGGCATGCAGTCTCTTGTCCCGGAATGTCAACGTGAAAACGGACAGATTTCAGGTATTACGTATTTCTTACGCGTGCTTTGCTACTTCACACGTCAGTAGTTTAGTCGGGTCATAAAAACAAGAGCGGCGGCCTGAGGCCAGATGAATGTGAGTGCTGGTCAGTGTAATTTTGCTGGAAGTGTCCGGTATTGTAAATACAAACGTTGAAGTCCGACACTGACTCTCCGGCTGTCATTGTTTTATTGTCCACTTTCCCGTTGTTTCTCCGCAGCCGAAACTCTGTAATCAGTTTATCGTATCCTCTTCAACAGGTGTTTGACGAGACTTTCCAAAGAAATGTCGACCTTGGGGACGATGACTTGATTCCAGACCGGACGCAAATATTTGTCTTTGCAACCGTGAGTATATCGATATACTTCTCGTTCGTCTTGAAAATGGGATCGGATCAATGTTAATTGATCAGCGGTCGCTATATTGTTTTTTTTTCTCTCTCAATTGTTCCACAGTTGGTGGGTGCTGTGAGCCCTTTTCTTTTTCACTAAAGTGTAAAACGGACTGGTTTGTAACTTGCAAGAATGACAGCATATTGGTACATGATTGACTTAATTGTTTCCGTTTTAACAACGTAGATCATGATGGTTCACAAAAAACTGAAAGCAATCTTCGTAAATAATTTTTATAACGTACATTGTCTGTTACATTTCAGGGACACATCTACTGCTTAATGGCAAAGCTTCAGTGCATTCCGGCTTCTCATGTGTCAATCATGTTTATGATTACATGTTTAATACGCTTGCAAACAGCTCACACCTGGTATTAGCTATATCAGAATTATTTTATTGGCCAACACGGTTTCCTTTCACCTTTCTTCGATGCAGCGAAACAGGATCATGTCTCAAGCTGCCCATCTACTAATGAATCCTTTCACCTTCTCATGCTTTCCATTTCTACTTTTCCCAGGGCATCCCAGTTCATTTGGAACCAGAAGGAAACTACACTCATCCAGTCTAACAGAGAGGTGACTGCAGCATGGTTATATTTGATCTGGTGTGTAATATAGTTCATATGACTTGAGCTTCAGCATTTTTTAGCCACTCTGATGGTCCCAGTGATGATCGTGATGGTAGAGGTTATTCAGCCCTGGAATTTTTATTTATTTATTTTATTTTGAGGGTACCCATCAACGACCGTGGGGTCTAATGGATGGTGCACCAAGACACAGGGAACACAATACAAAGCATAAAACAACAAATAGCAAATAATGAAATGTTAAGGGTTAAACAGTTCTCGCGTTGCTGTTAGGAAGAGAAGATTTAAATGACGAGAATGAGAAAAAAAAATGTCAATGTCATAATTCTGGCAGAGAGTATTCATGGTGCGCTGCAAGCGAGATATAGGTGCACAGTAATGGGCCATATTTTCATGAAAAACAGGTTGGGATCGCAAGTTACGCAATGGTAGATGAACAGACACCGAAGATAACAAATCAGGGCAGTCAATGATGCCGTGCACAAGCTTGAAAAGGAAATGACAGTCGCGCAATGTCCTTCGATGAGCTAAGGTGGGTTGGTTAAGTTTTTCAAGAATGTGGTCGTAGTTATAATACATAGTTTTACCAATGTATCGGTCGTGGTAAATAGCAATAAATCGTCTTTGGACTTTTTCAACATCAGATGTGAGAGATTTGTTCAAACAGTTCCATACAACAGAGGAAAACTCGATGAGAGGGAGAACCGTGGAAAAAAATAAGCGAAAGAAGCATAGGGGGTGCGAGAAGTTTTTTGTAAGTCTCGAGATGACACCTAGTTTAGAGAATGCAATATTTGTGATATACGTAATGTGCGTTTGAAAAGAGAGATGACTATCAAAAGTGATGCCCAAATCTCTTATACAGTTAACACGATTAAAGGTGTTTGACGCCATAGAGTAGGTAAAGTGGATGGGGGTAGTTTTCCGAGTGAAAGTGATTACATGAGATTTAAGAGCGTTGAGTTTCAACATGTTCCGTGTAAACCAAGACTGTACACGAGTGATGCCATTTTGTAAATCCAAACATTCGTCAGCATGATATGATTAATACAACTGAAGTAGCTATGATTTGCTGCACTCTGTATGTCCCTCCTTTTCCCTTTTTAACAATCTGCACTATCGATCACATGTCTGTCATGTAGTTTGCTATTATGTTTAAAGTAATTTTCCCACCTTTGCAGATATCCCACTGCCAAGTTTTATTCCAAGGTGGCCAGCCTACTTGTGTCTGAGCACAGTAACTTGGCCGACACTAAGGGCAGTGGCTATGTGAGTTGCTGATGGAATGAAATGAACTATTACTTGAGAGTAATGTTTGCGAAGGGCGCAACATCTGTATACGACGCTGTCTAAAAAGCTGATTGTTTTCAGGACTCTTGGGATTCCCTTCCCTCGTCATCCTCTCATATGAACCTCTTTGGAATGGGGTAGGGTCCTGCACCCAACGCAGGGAAACATCCCACGTCATCATCATCCATTCATCTATGTTGTTGTTGTTGTTGGGTTATAGGCTTAAGGAACAAGTTCAAAAATGAGCGGCGCAAGTTGTCTAACAACGAAATGGTAGAACAATCCAGAGCTAAGTATGGTGTGTAGAGAAATGTTGCAAAGGACAAAGCTAGTACTACTACAATGCAGCGCAACAACATATCCAGGCTACCTGTAAGCACCAGTCATGTAAGCTAATTCTGTCACATGTACTTGAATTCTTTACACAGGATAATGCACACAGCACACCTGATACATCGGATACCAGTCAGCATGAATCGTGGCTTTCAAATGAATACCTCAAACAAAAACCGGACATTTCTCAAATGCTTGTGCACTTGACAGAAAGCTTTCAAGAGCGGTCCAAGAAAATGAAAACAGCCAAGGTTTTAGACTGTACAATGGAGTACCCTTATGTCATGGATTTCAGAATGGTAAGTAAATATACTTCTAAACGGGGCCAATGCCATTGGGTTTGCCTTTCCAGTTCATGCACGAGTTTGAGCTACTCACACAAAAGGATGCTGTGAAAGGCGTAGAAGACGCAGTATACAAAGTGCTGCACATCATGGCAACAAAAGACGTACGCTGTTCCGAAGAAATCAAAAATAGCATTCTCGATCTGGACCTGTTCTAGGGATGTCGCAGGCGTAAAAGGCGGGCCTCACAATATTATGACACAATTGCTGGACTGTACTAAGTGCTAAATTAAGGTCATGTACAGATTTAACAATGTTGGTCATATTATTTGCTCTTACAGCTATGGAATGATTCGACTGAGGATGCTGATTTAATGTATTGCTTCCATTCTTCTATTCAGATCTGCAAGCTTTGCCTGTTGCAAGAGCCCTGGCTGAGATCTTCAAAGAGAAGAGAGCCATGGGGAGCTTATTTGTTCACGAGTCGGTAAGCACTGTGTTTTATAACAATGAGCTCAGGGTAGTTATCAAATTCAGTTGGATTACAGGCAAACACTGGGGGACGAGATATTTGCATGCATTCATTCCAGACGCAGTCTGTACATGTGAAGTGATAAAAATATGGAAAAACAGCCCAGTCACATTGTATCGCTTGCCTGTTAGTGACATTGTGGCATTTACAATCGCAGGCTGAGAACGTTCCTGCGACGCCCTACATCTCCTACACTGGGACCTCTCTGGAGGACGGAAGCCTATTAAAACTTGTTGTCGAGAACGTCTCCCTGTTTCACGTTGTCGAAGGAATGGAAGGAGTCAGCAGCATTTTGGCGGCATACTGGATCTTCAATGCTTCCTACCAGAGGCGGAGAGTTTTCATTTTCCCAGGGGGGGCAAGGGCGCACCGCGAAATAAGTACTCTGGCTGGGGTGAGGGGGGGATATGTTTATTAAGAAAAAAAAGAAAGGTAAGCTAGATGGATGTCGGCGTGTTATTCCAAAAAATGTGAAAGGGGAAGACAAAAAAGGAAAAGAAAAAAGCAAAAGAAAACAGAAAGAAAGGAAAGAAAAATGAAGAACACAAAACTAATCACACACTCTGGCGGGACCTTATGATGTATGCAGAACTGGTATAGAAATAAGATAAAGGAAGAACAGAAAAAAAAGAAAAACAGAGAGAACGTAAACAGTGAACATGTGCACAACTGAATGCATTACGCCTTTGAAAACTGAGTGAAAGGAACAAAATGCATTGAATCCTCGGTGTTTGACCCGAAATGCGTGCAATATAATGAATATGGTCAATGAAATGGACCAGCGGGAGTTGGACCAGTTCCCAACGGATATGCGTTCCGAAGATTCTACCGTTGCACCTCACTGGCAGCTGCAGGTACCTTTTCGACAGCTTTCGTTTCATTGATCTGACTGCTTTGGGCGAAATTCAGTCAATGTGTTATGTTATCCTCTGTGCTTCTTCGCCTCACCTTCTACTGTGATAATGAGTATGCTGGGCGGATACATATTTTACAAATTGCAAGATGCATTTTTGAGGTTGGTGCCTCTTCGCTCTTTTGACCCAGGCGCTCCGAGCCCCAAAGGTTGGTGTCAGTCTCATAGCGGGACTTCCCCGGGGGGGCGGCGCCCCCCCTAGTTCATGTTCCGGGGGGGCAAGGGCCCCCGCGCCCCCCCGCAGTCGGTGCCTATGCTTCCTACTGCGCACAACACATGAAAACGCTAAGTTTTTTGAACATGCAATCGGACTACGAGCAACCACACTAGGGGTGGCTGTAGCGTCTCTTCTGAAAAAATACAGGGCGCTGAGTTAAGTGACGTAGTGTTGACCACCAACACATTTAAAGTTTGTTACACTTGTTAAATGCCATGTTAAGTGCCATGGTATGTACAAGATACCGATGTGACTGCATAACCAATGTGCGAAGAAGGCACACATGTAACTCTTATGAGTATTTCCGTTAAAAATCTGCAGAATAAAGAACTGCATATTTCTAAGCAAGCTATTTGTAAGCTAAGGATATTTGTTCAACAGAATCCCAGCTCATAGCTCATTCAAGTTTTCTCTAGTCATTATACATCCACATGTATTTTTCGTTATGTTTAATAAAAGGATAACTTTTATATACATGATTGCCTGTATGTCGGCTGTGCATGTTTACACACATATTTAATCACCTTAATGTGCATACATATATGGACCTCAATGTGATTATATGCAATATGCTGGTAATTGTGAATACACAGTTACCAGCATATTGCCACGAACCCAGCAGTTTTATTCGGTGTTACACCCTTTACACCCTAATTGCCACGAGGGTGTCAAAATACAGCTTTAAAGGTGTGCGCCATGAACATTTTGATTTACACCCTTTAAGGGTAAAACGATTTAGAGTGTACAGTTCCTTTAAGCTTCAAAATGGTGAATCGAGGGGGGATGCCTACCTTTGTGCTGTTCTGTGATATTTTACCTTTGCTCAGTCTAAGTCAAGTGCCTCTTTCAGGCTGCACGGTATGATGTTCCTTAGTTTCACATATCTTGTAAACCTTAAACAGGACATGTGGTGAAGACAAACTTGTTTTCTGGTGCTCTTTCCAAAGCTAAATCTTATTGTTTTTATGCTTTATAATCGGATATTGAAGTTTTGCACTACTTTGTAGCTGTGTACGCTACCGCTATACTGTATAGTACATTTACCTAGCAGAAGTTTTTAAACTTGGGGGTTTTGTGAGACGTGACTGCACACTGCATCTTCATGTGGTTCTGACGTTATGCTTCAAAATGTTGAATTGCGGAATGGCCACCTTTGCTGTTCTGTGATATTTCACCTTCACCAAGTCAAGTGTCTCTTTCACGCTGCACAGTATGGTGTAGCTTTAGATTCTGACAATTTTTGAAATTTTGCATATGAAAATAAAGTACGTTACAGTGTACACACTGCGTCTATGGATGAACTTATTCCCATCAGGGCTATACTGTGAGGCAGAGTTGTCTTGTCTCGTGCAGAGTTTCTGAGCAGGTATGCCTTTCCCTCTTGGAAGGCCGATCATCAGAGAAGATTGGTATGTTTGACCCTGCCTGGTTGTTTTATTTTTATTAGATTTTTTTCGGGTAAGAAGATTGCGTTTTTTCAATATCAATACGTACCAATGGGAGGAATTGTAGTGTTAAAAAACAGAAATATACATTAAAAATGCGTAAGCAATATAGAGGAAACATATGTCCAGAACACGTGCATTATGCATCCCCCATCCGCCCTCGCCAGACGTCCGAATCGCACATATTTCTCTTGATTCGTAGGGTTGTACGGACGTACCTCCGACGAATTCCGGATAAAATGTGCACCGTCGAGGGCGGGTCGAGCATCCACAAGTTGGCGTCCGCGGGATGTCGATGGGCGGTTTCCGCTTGTGTGGGTAACAGCAGGTTACCGGGGGTAATTAAATGTAATTAACGTCAATTAAAATGATATTGAGACTAATTAAGGCAAGTAAACGTAATTAAAGAGAATTAAATGAAATTCAAGATTACCTCAGGTAACTTGCGGTTACCTTCGATAATTAAAGGGTAATTAATGGGTAATTGAAAGTAATTGAGGCTAATTAAATGTTCGTGAAAAGGACTAACATATACTCATTGAAAGTGTCGAACGGGAAGTCAAGTATAGATCCGAGGTGGACAACCAGAAGTCAGGTTAGAGCGGAAGTGGAGAATCGGAAGTTCAATTGGACTGGAAGTGAATACTGGAAGTCAAGAATAGACCGTAAGTGGATACCCGGAGCCGGAGGTCCAGTATGAACTTAATGTTAACAGATTTCTCTCGCATTTTCCGCTAAATCGCCACTGATTTTTTTCCGGAACCATATCTTCCGGGACCATTTTTTCCAGAACCTATATATGAGCGCCATAAACGTGAAATAAATTCGCATCACAAAGAAACAAGAAATAACTTTATTTTGCGATTATCTTAATAATATGTCTATTTATCTGATTGCGATTATCCGATTAACTTTATTATTGTGGTTGGAATATAAGTGTGATGATGATGATGATGATAGGAGAAAAAATTGAGATGTGAGCCTGCTCACTGCGGCGCAAGCTACTCCAGGTCTAGTAAAGAAAAAGAAAACAATGTCTAAAAGGCTAGAGCTCTGCTATGCTCTTAACGTAGGTGATGACTGATGAGTGAGCCCTGTGCACCCTAGCGATTCCAGGCCATTCGCCCAGCACTTTTGCGACGTCAAAGGGTCGGCTACCAAGACGGTCCAGGGGAAGTTGCAAACGTGCAAATCGAAACCGCGCACATTCGAGAAGAATATATTCCGAATCTTTACGCACACCACACGTGGAACACAACGACGAAGGATGGCCGCATATCTTGAACAGAAATGCGTTAGCCAATGGGACATTGAGTCGGATTCTGTGAAGCAAAGCGGCGACCGGCCGGGACATCCGCGGAGGGATTCGGTAAGACAGGTCCGGGTCAATTCTGCGCAGCAGCGACGTCGGCTCTGTGGAATTCGACCACTGACTCCGAACTGAACGACGCTGGATAACACACAACATACGTTTCGTATCCTCAGAGGTCAGCAGCATCATTCCCAGCAATGCCAATGTGACCGGGGATCCACTGGAGCTCGATTGTGTGCCCTTTTGCGACAACGATATTGTACGATAAGATGATGTCGTACACTATGACCATAAGGTCACTGGAGGCCACAGAGGCGCGCTGTGCTTGAAGGCCGCTCTTAGAATCAGAAAACATTGACCAGTCACCAGGTGTTGCTTGGCCGGCAATGTACTGGACGGCATTGAGAACAGCGTACAGCTAATCAGACTTGTGCCCGTTACTCGAAAAAAGTAATTGATTACCGTTACCGTTACTTGTACGGAAAAAGTAACTGATTACCGTTACCAATTACTGGACTCCAATTGTAATTGAGTAACAAGTAGAAAAGTAACGCGTTACTCCGGTCGTTACTCTGCATTCATGCAAATTATACCCGTCTTTGCGTGCCTCAGAGGGGGGAGGGGGAGAAAGAAATCGTTCAACAGCGGAACAACTGAAATAACACAAAAAAAACAAAAACGCGCAGGACAAGTAGATCTGTTCGTCTAGTGTATTTATCGCCTGGAAAGACGTTGACCCGATTGTGGAAGAGCCCGGGATGGGCATAAATACATTTTTTGAGTATTTAAATATAAATACAAAATACTTTGTTGAAACGGGTATTTAAATACTCTTCATAAATACGTTTCAATATGTGTATTTAAATACAAAATACAGTATTTAAATACCGCAACTACCAACATAAATACTGTAAGCAAAATGTCATCTGGAACTACAGAAATAACGATGATCGTAACAACAAATAAGCAACGAACAATAGCACTTATTTGTTAGATTACCATGGCGATTTTAATATTAGTTCATCTTCTGTTCAGCCGTACAATCGGATTCGCAAAGGAGAACAGCGTCTCCACAGGTGCCGATGAACAAATGCTTGTATTAAATTTGACGAAGATGCTTTCTACAACAGGGTAATTGGGTAGTCGCGACCGTTGTCCGCAAAGTGAGAAACTTGCCATCTAAAATGGTTTGTCGCATGCGCATGCTAGCGCAAGCACGGTATAACTGCGCCTCAAACTCAGTCTTATTCCCGAAAGGTCAAATGCAACGCAACTTTAAGATACGAGTGAGTATATACTGTATTTAGGAGTATTTATAAAGTATTTACAAGAATAAATACCCGGAAATTGGTATTTAAATATAATTATAAATACATTTTTCGAGTCTGTATTTAAATGCAAAATATAAATACAAGTATTTATATTTTAAATAGTATTTTAATTACAATGTATTTAAATACTTACCATCCCTGCGAAGAGCATTGCGTGGATCTACCCATGACTCACTACACCTCCAAAGCTACCGCAATGATACCACCACACTGGTGTAGTAAGAGATTAGGGAGAGAGACCCTGAAATTCCATGACTTTATTACAATGACCTCCGCTTGGTATAGTAGAACAGTCCAAAAAAGGCTCACTGCACGAGGGTCTTGACTTGGGGCAGAACATCTGAAAGATGAGATAATCTCTACCGGAAAAGTAATCAATTGCTGAGTAATCGATTACTCAGAAAAGTAATTAATTTCTCGAAAAATTACTTTGACAGTAAAGTAACTGATTACTCGAAAAATTACTCATAAAAGTAATTGATTACAAGTAACGCAATTACTAGTAACGCGTTACGCTCAAGTCTGACAGCTATACAGCCGTAGAAGAGGCCTGATGCGATAAGCGCACAGCATGCCGGACACTCGATCCCAGGATCACGAATGCGCCCTGTGGTGTTGGAGGATGCATCCGAGAAAGTCATCGTCCTTTCTGCATGCCTTGTGACATGAATACAAGTGTGGTGAAAGAGGCGCTGAGCAACTGTCCGGTGAGCAGTTGTCCAGGATCCAAGCCTGAGCCGCTAAAATGTGGCTTTCGATCGCTAAAATGACTTGGACAGACATGGAAATTTCGTGAATTTGTGGCGAAGACTGATGTCCGATTTTTAAACACGAAGCAATCCAGCATTCTCGTTGATTTTCCTTGTTTCGAGAACGTGAATTTGGGTTCCGGAAAAAATGGTCCCTTATTGCGTGGGCAGAAATAATGGTCCCGCGGGGTTCTCGGCTCCGAAAAATACAGGAGCATCGTTGTGAACAACTGAGGAAACGGATGATAGACGATTAAGTGCTATGATTCGCCCTCATTATTTGTTGAAATTGGGACACAGGCTTTTTAAATTAACAGTGATTTTAATGAACAATAAAAGCTGCAATCCATTGAGCGAGGAACATAGAAGCGGCTATATTTGCTGCACCGCTTGTATTGTGGGGATCGGTGCGGTTCTTTCTGTTCCTCTCCCTCCTATTTTGCTGAGTACAGACAACACGGCAAGATTAGGAAGCAATTCCGCAACAACAAATATATATTTTTGTTTGTTTGTAAGGAAAAAAAAGAGCGGAGACATTGAACTCGTCTCCCGACTTGTTCTGCTACTCCTAACAAATCCTCCCCCTCCCCCCCCAAAAAAAAATGTTTCCCATGTGCTCTACTCGCAAGTTCGATATTCACTATTCACATGTTCGCTATTCAGAAGTCCACTATTCATATGTTCACCAGAAGTCCACTATTCACAATTATCCATCTATTCACAATTATCCCAAGATCATGCACAGAGTATCCTAAACACTGTGTCCATCCCACGGCTCTGAACAAGTAAACACCGAATAACAAATAAATCTTGATTATGACGCAAGCCGTTTGATCGAACGTGGGAAATTGGGTCGAAAGTCATTTGATCGAAACGGAAGCGGTCGTTTGATCGATTTTTCTTATTGGTTCACCTGGAGCGCTGATGACAAAAAAAAAAAAAAAACATGAGTGAGAGAAAGGGAACAACAAAGAAATTCTTCATGCTAACCCACTTTTTCGCATCCAAAAAGCGGTCCAAGGGCCGGGTTGTTCACCCTAACCCGTTCGGCAACTTGATAGGTTTTTCCGCTGTGACATGTAGTGACTAAACATGTGCCATACCTGTCTTTCACCCCTAATCCGCCACCCCTCAAGTAATAATTGATGCCAAATAATAAACATGTTTTACAAATAAATAAATAACATCTTTGGATGATTTGGATGATGCTCACTGGGTGGTGCTCCTATATCGCATATCGTATTTTCTTATTGTTGGTCAGACCCAGACTTTACAGTTGTTCTCCCATACGTTCACTCCAAAATTCGCAGCCTCGTCTTCTTTTTCCAGATTCCTTCTTTTTCCAGGAATCTGGCCTCGCTCAAAGGCTATGAGTATTCCCCGACCTCTCCCCAACTCTGGAGTGGCTGCCCTAGATCTTAACTTTCGGCCGTCATCATTCCTTCATCTGTTATCACACCATCTCATCTCATCCTGGCTACAAGCCGGTTTTTGTCGCCACCGCCACCTCCCATGCTTTCTATGTCGATGAACCGTATCTTCAGCAGAAGTGGAGTTGTACCGGCAATGAAACAAGGAATAAATGGGTGCGCAGCTTTTATTCTCCATAAACATCGATACATAGATCCAGGGCACAACTATAAAACCCGTGTCGGACCAACAGTAGAAAAATACCAGTTCCAGAGAACGATATCGCTAGTGAACTAGCGCAGCGACTTATATGGATTTTATGTTACTCATTGAATGGAATTTTAAAAAATCGAGAGAGCGAATATTAGCACTCGGTCGGCTGTGATGTGCTTCATGTATTGTGTGCTTCCCCTGTATTTTTAGCAGCGCAGGCGCTTGTGGGACCATTTTCTCCGCCCACACAACCAGGGACCGTTTCTTCCGGGACCATATCTTGCGAGGCCATTTTCTTCCGGTCCATTTTTTCCTACACCCCGTGAATTTCGAGACCGGGGATTTCACAACCGGAAATATCGAGGTCCTCCCGAAACCTTCATAATAAGGAAATGACTGAGGCGTGCTCTCTTAGCGAAAAGAAAAGAAAACGGCGAATTATTATTATGGAAGGCGACGGTAGAATTTCTAAGCATTGTTTCAGCATTACGAACATTACAGGACCGTCCTGTTGAACATTACTGGAATGGCTCTAAAACCCCGGCTTTCACTAACAGGAAATACCAGAAATTCTCGTTAGCCTGAGACACTTGACGTTTCATGTCAAGCTCCTAAGTTTGTCTCACGTCTCTTTACGAGCGCCATGCACAGAGAGATAAAAAAAAGAACAGGGTTGTTGATCTCCGTGTGTTTTCTCTTTACATTACACGGGGCACCGCACGAATATGTAGGCACAATCCCTTTACGAGTAGCTAAGCAACCTTTTGTACTGGTCTCCAAGGCCATGTCGTAAGTCAGTGGACCATGAAAGTACAGGGAGGAGAGAGAGGGGGAGAGAGGATGCCGGAATCAGCCACATCCCGTCCAGTGCACGCCTGCTTCCACTTCACCCTTTCCTCTCCTCTTCTCCACCACCTTTCCCTTCCCGAGAAACATGCCGCCTAACATGCCGCCTAATCAGGCAGGCAGACCTCTCGGGTTCCTCCCAACGACACTCCTCCTCCTCCTCCTCCTGCGCAACGCGCATTCCGCGGAATGATACCGCCAAGTGCAGCTTTCCCTATGCAACAACAGATGGCGACATGGTCTCCACGGCGTTTAATGGCTGAGTAGAGGACTTCAGTCTTTACGTTTTTGCGTGAAAGATGAAAGTTGTATGTACGTCATTTCGGCTCTGACCAACGGTTCTTCACTGCTCACAGTAGAAATTGCAAAATGCGTCTTGAAAGAGAGGCCACCAAAATAATGCTTGTTTTTTGTTTTTTTTTTATCTTTAGAGACCATCATAAAAATAAAACAAACTTCGGAGTTCTGGACATGAGAACCGACCCATCTCGGCTTCCTCTTTCCAATGAAGCTGCCAGTATTAATATCTGTCGGTTACTTTGCGAGAAAAAGCATCAATCGCGTTCCATAGAAAATACATGGGGACGGAGAGCTAAGCCTCGGTCGGCATGGTATTCTACAATACAATCCAAGGCGCATTGTAACCGGCGTTGGAAAGTGTCTCGACGGGTGGCAGAGGTCCACATGTAGATGTCGTCTACGTACAGAATGATGCGGGTATGATCACGAAACTAGGTGGGAAGCGAAGCCATAGGGTGGCTTGCTTCCATAGCAAGTACAATGCAATATCTATGTAGATATATCTTGTATATACCTTATTTATGATATCTTATTCATAGATATCTTCATAGATATGCAATATCTTTTGGCCGCAAGAGGCCGGCGTTTTTCTTTGCGTAATTTCTCTAGTTTTGCAACCACCTCTGCAAGAACAATTTAGCTGCGCTCATTGGCCCTGAAGATCCTGCGCTCCATCGTCGGGTGTGTTCATGGACTTCCTGTCATCCACTGGATTGCTCCAGATGCTTTAATTCCTTATCGTATTTTCATCCTTCCTTCATCATCTTCATATAATGTTCCACGTGCAATAGAGTAGGGTACCGCACCACAGCGGTGAAACACCCCATCTCATCGTCATCATCTATTGTCGTTGTTGTTGTTAGATATTTCAGTTCATAGTTGCATGTATATTTCAGGAGCTTTTGGTGCACAATCATGAGCACTTTAGTGAATACACTCTGTACACGTAATTGAAAACTGTGTTGCCAACAAGCGCAAACCAATAAAAGAGCGGGCACGAAGCAATCTTTGTGGGATGCACTTTTGAGGGACCTTTTCCCCACGAACCTTTCCTCCTACACCCGTTTTCACTAAACCGGAGTCACAATATAACTTCTTTTTCGTGTTTTTTTTGCATAAATTTTTCCGGGAAGTTCATTACAGTAAAGTGTACATATGCACGCATGCAACAGTAGCAATGAAACCCGGATGTCTTATATTTGCACGTATAGGGGATCTACACTTCAGTTTGGGAGCAGCGCCAGCGCCGCGGTGCGGAAGGAGAAGTATCCCAGGCAGCACAAACCCTCGGGAAAAGAATGGGAACGCAATGGGGGCTTCGGCTCCTGAACGGGCGATAGTGCCCGTCTGGTTCCCAGCGGTGTGGGAACTGAGGAGGTAGAACATAAGAGAAGATAAGGTAGTCCCCCGACAGTGCCCTGATCATTTCCCGCTCTGGTCTCCTTTTGGTCATGTAAAATAAAATAGGATCGCTCCCCGATGCTGCTCTGATCATTTCCCGGTCTGGACTGACCTTGGTCATGTGACCAAAATATAGGATCGCTCCCCGATGCTGATCTGATCACTTCACGATAATCAGTCACATGACCGAGGTGCAGCAACGGATTTCTCTTCTCAGACTCTCAGGCGCCGAGTGATGCAATCACGTAACCGACAGTTTCGAATCTGACCAATGATGTTCCTCGATCATCCAGCCGTGTTTGCACTGTCGGAGTCCCCGTCGCTCTCGCTGCGAGAAACGCATGTATCCGGCCGTGCTCCCGAAACTTTCGAGGAATTAAAACATTTTAAAGCGATTCATCGAGTGGTAAGTGCTATTTCTTTTTGTGGTATTCCTCGCATTGATAAACGTTACTCATAGATGCTTTTCAACGTGAGTGACACCGTTCTAGAAGGCTTCTCTCGAAACTTAGCAGCGCAGCATCGCATAGTTTCGATTTCAGTGATCCATTGTGGTTTATGCGTTGCTTTTAGGATAATAGACTCCGTTTTGGTGAAAATATGGTTCAGTAAAGTGTGGAATCGTATGTATTGTGTATTTGACATCAAACGAAATATAACAATTTCTCAGGACGACTGCGTGCTGCAGCTGTGCTTTCCATCTCCTGCGTGCGTACAAAACTGGAATGCTGGAGGACTTCAGCTCAAGGTTCGTTTTTGTAGTCATTCTAAATAAAAAGAAAAGAAAAAAGGAACCTCCGAAGTGAATAAATTATTCCGCTTTAATCCGTTTGCGTAATGTGATCGACGCATGATATGTCAATTTGTTTGAAACTGTGAGTGAATGAAAGCTATCCCGATCTTTCATTCAGAATGTCATGCTGGACCACTACCAGAGCGTGCTTAAAGAAATCAATGCCTTGATGAAGGTATCACCGAACTGCCCGCCACCAGATATCTGCCTCAGAGCCAGTGATGATGGTCAAGATTTTTCTAGCGGATCTTGTCATGTCATGCTGAAAACTGTAAGTTTAGCTATTTGGTCTGTATTCAATAACGTGTGCATCTTGTGTGGTGTAGTTTTCTCAGTGTAACCATGACCTCAAGCTATCTTCCACTTTCAGAATCCGCCCCGCACTTCGGTTACAACACTATGAACCTATCGCGCTGTGATGCTTGCTTGAAAGGAATACAGTCTGGTATGCTGTGTGTTTTTTTTTAAAGGACTTCAAGTATCCATAATAAGAGGCCTTCGTAGCAAGAAAGCCATAAGAAAAGACACCTTCTTCATACATTAAGATTTCTCCTAAAGACAGGGTACGAGTCACACTACATGTGCAATACTGCACTCTCAGAAAAAAGGGTGGAGCAATTAGACCTTTTAGGAGGCAATAGTTGTGGCATATGTTGTGCCTAAAAGGTTGCAAAGTTCTACCTGCTACCTCACTCTCTGCCACGAATAATAGGGTTACCGCTTCTGATTCGGTGAGCGAGGGGGACGTACACCTTTTTGTTGTAATTTGGATGGATGATAATTTCTTTTGCCACCTTTTTACACCCCTTATCAGACGCAGATGTTGGCTTAGGAGGTAATTAAGGAAGTTACCTCCTTCTCACACATTTTCTCTTAGATTGTGGTTCCCAAATTGTGTGTGTTTCTTGCCCTCGTATTAGCAAAGGTGCGCAAATATTTCTTCTATTTTCTTAAAGAAGGTATAGAACGATCATGACACATGTAGTACGGATTCTCAAGTTGTTCACGTGTTCCATGTGGTTGGGCGTAACTCATTACCAGTAACTCGATACTGTAACTAGGCTACTCGGCTTAGCTATTTTCAGTAACTCTTTGCATAGCTTTTGCTTTTGAGCTCCAGTAACTTCTTGAGGAGCTCCTTCCTTCCTTTCCCTTTTTCTTTTGTTTCGGGGGTGGGGGTTAAGTTCGTCAATGTAACTTGAAGAAAGTTTAAACTTCCTTTTGTTCGATTCTGGTCTACAAACATCGCAGGCTGAATCCTCCCCCCGCATGACTTGAGATGAAAGATGGCACGTGCACGGCGCTTCTAACTCCCGTTGTTGCGCGGTGAATGTTACAAATTATGTTTTAGCCGACCATTAGGAAGCTCAGGTATCGCGCATCTTAACGATAAGCAGTGTATTGATAATGATAGAGGGCATTGAGTAGCAGGATTAAAACTTGGCACGGTTCTACGATATGCATGTAGGGGACAACTCGTAGAGCATAAACTTGCTTTGTGCTCCTTTTTCATGTGCCTTATTACGAGATCAAAATCATCAAATCTCTCCCTAAAGAAGCCTATAAATGTAGGCTTCTTTTGTCGTAGCAGATATTGATATCATTATTGTATATCAAGACTATATTGAAACGTCTTGAATCGCCCATTGTGACAGCAAGGTCTGAATTAACCATATAGACAGGTCAAGAGCTCAAAAGTATATATATTGAGTAGAAAATAATTTGAAGGTAACCTGTTACATGTCTAAAGTAGCTTAGCAACTTCACGTCAATTTTCATTACGTTTTATTACGTGTAAACTGCGTTTGAAATTTAGTTACGGGCCGGTTTCACGTCAGTTCAGGCAGGGAGGTCCCATCGACCTCCTGGGTGTTCAGTATTTTTTATATTTATAAGGTCACCGTATATTATGATCAGCATTTTTGCCGAATAGCTTTCGTGCAAAAAAAATCGAGAAAATCCGGTCCCGAATTCGGATGTTTCAGTTTTGCCGTGTTTGCACGCGTATACCTCCCGAGTGTTAAGAGATATTGTTGTGAAATTTTTTTGATGCTGCTTTATTATGTCTACAGGCCAGCTGTCAGAGAGCAAATTTTAGCCCGCAGGTCCAACGCTGTGTGTTATAAAAAATGGCGAACATGCCCTCTCGCGCACTTTTGTCCTAATTTCGACGCCTGATATAGATGTCCCTGATCGCAATACTTGGTATCAGCTCACTCAGCTTTTAATGCTCTTTCATCTGATATATCTATCCTGCATATACTTCCTAGCGGCATGTGCTGAAATAGGCAAATGTTTAGGCATATTTCGAAATAAACATGGATTTTGCGCGTGTATTTCTCAAAAAGGTCCCACTTGATTTCGTATATATTTTGCCAGGATATGACCCGATGTTAGGCCTTTCATCTAACGCAAAAACTTCTTATCCAAAGGCGTATACTGCTGATTAGAGCGTTAAAACGCGGCCAAACTGCGTACGAACGTGTCGGAGATATCTACAGCCAGAGCAAGAAGCATCGAAGTCTGAACAAAACTGCGCGACAGAGCATGTTCAGAGAAAAATACAGAGAAAAATACGACAGAGAAAAATAAATTGCAAGCATGTTCGCCGCTTTTTATACGATAAAGTGTTGCACCTGTGCGCCTAAATTTGCGCTCGGAGTGCTAGCAAGTATGTATACTAAAGCACAAAAAAATTGCACTACAATATATTTTAAAACTCAAGGTGTATACACGTGCAAACACGGCAAAATTGCAACAATCGAATTCGGGGCTGGATTTCTCGATTTTTTGCACGGAAAGTATTCGAATGATTAATTTTACCAATGTTGATCATCATCTGCGATGAGCGTCTAAACATATATATATATATATATATATATATATATATATATATATAAATCATGAAAATTCAGAATGTCTATGGGACCTCCCTGTCTGAGCTAACGTGGAACCGGCCTACAATTATGTTCTGGCTAACCTTTTCAGTGACTTCCATCTTTCAACAGTCTAACTTAACTGGCAACGAGTTCAAACTTCTATCTCTGTTCCATATAACCTGCTAAGTGAATATTTGTGAAGTAAATAGTACATATGCGGGACTGGTGGTTATATACTTTCAATGTAACACTCATTTTTTTCATTGCTGGTGAAGTGATGCATTAAAGAACCCATGTATCTTGTGACTATGATGCAATAAAGAGTTTTCTACAATGACATATTGATTTTGTTTTTAAAAATCGAGCAAATTAACTCTTGTTTGGGGGGTAGGAGGTACCCGTAAGTGTGCATTGGCAGTACTTCGGGAAATCGTTGGGGTACGATACAGGCTGCCGATAACGGACCATTAACATCCTCGTGTTGCAAACCGTATGCCGGACCATGGTCGGGAGCCGACCCGGTCGGGTCGGTCGCCGCCGGCGCACCGACGTTGGGTCGTCGCGCTGTGCTGCCTGGGATAAGTTGCCTGTCTTCCCGCAACGCCGACGGCCATACCGCGTACGCTTGTTTATTGTTGACCGTAGAGTCTCCATCGGTTTCGCACGTTTACAAGAGCTGAGACATGGAGAACGAGCCGCCCTCGTTGGTCATCGAGGAGCAGGTACTGTTGTGTGTATGGATGTCACAAAAACGAATGGGACGCTATGAAAACCTCTCCTCGTGTGTCGTTTTACACGTTTCCCGGGAAGCTGTACGAAAGAGAAAGGAAGGAACGTTGGATAACGGCAGTTCGCAGGGTTGCGTAAGTTAATTTCCTCCAGTGCTTTTAGGTGAAGCGTGAAGTATGTGTTGTGAAAGGCGTCAGCGCTAACTTCCTATATAATGTCGCGTCTTGCAGTCCGGACGGTTACAAGTGGGTACCAACGAAGAAGACGTTGATATGCAGTGCGCACTTTGTTGGAAACAAGAAGGGCAACATCGCAAGCAGCCCTTCATATGTTCCCACGGTGTTCCATGACCCATATCGCATTAAACAGCAGGACAGGGATGCAGCTGTGATGAGACATTGAAGGTATCACTTAGCCCACCTGGTGCACAACTGATTTGTTCCTCCACATTTTGTTTCGTTTCTTGTTGGGCACATTTTCTGCTTCATTTTTTATATCTTGTGTTCAAGCAACCTGGTAAGCAAGCATGGATTAACGAGTTTGTCTTTGCTTTATTGTCTTTACGTGGACAAAACGACATACATCTTCATGCGAAACTCTTGTGGAAGTGCAGCCTGAACCAGAGGAGATGAGTGTAGTCAATTCTGACCCATTATCCTCTCCAACGGGGATAAGCGCTCGTACTTGTCTGCGTTGGTGTCACCCTTGGCCCGCCAGCAATGGCTGCATGACATCACTCAATGGTCGCTCCTCCATGCAGTGGACCCGTCATTATCATTTAGGATGCCAGGTGGCTTCCCTCGCAGCTTTACGACACTCCTGCGGTGACTACGACTCAACGTCGCCTTCACCCCTGTGTTCCGTGTTAAGCTGGGTTACAGTAACACGGCGCTGTGCCTACCTTGCCGCACCCCAGCTACGATCCCCCATATCATCGAGGACTGTGAGCGGTACACGTGTGAACGCCGGGTACTTCGACGCCAACTTGAACTCCTCGACCATAGACCATTCAGCCTGTCCAAGGTACTTGGCCCATGGAGCTCCCCTCGCATCAGTGCCGGGCTCTTCGCTACCTTTTTGCTTTCATGCAGGCCACTGGACTCCTCGAAGAGCTCTAAACAGAACTCCGACCTGTCGTCGCTTCAATCTCACCATAATTCATCCTCTCATATTAACCACTGTGAAGTGGGGTAGTGTCCTGTGGCTACCACGGGGAAACATCCCATGTCATCATCACCTCTTCATTTATTGTTGTTGTTGCATGATGCACTTATGAAGGGTAATTTCATGTGTGCCGATAAACATACTGCAGTGCTAATTTACAATGTAGTTTGTGGCTGTGGAGCACACTCATATTCAGTATGCCATGTGAACTAGAGGAGCATTTTCTGCCATAAACATTAGATGAGCGAAGACCCCAAAAAATGTAAGCACTGTTTACGTGCATTTGACAACCTGCATTTTTATTACTGAGAGCCTCTCTTCGTAGCTAGAGGGAAAGGGTGCTGGCAATGTGGCACATGTTCATAAGATGTAGAATCAGAGACACAGAAAAAAATTGACAGCATATCATGATCTCAATCATGTCATTGTGTCCGTGTTTCTGTCTCCTGTTCTGCATTTGTTAATCTTTTTGTGTAGTTTCTGGATTTTAGCGCAACAGCAGGGGTCAGCAATTAGAGAACATCCAGAACATGCAAGGCATACATTTCCTCATTCTCCGCATTCCTCATTCAAGTAACGTTGAAGAAGTAACCATGCGAAGAAACAATACAACAGTGAAGCTGGCTTCAGTACACTACAATATATCCCATGTAACAATATACAGTATGCCTCAGTGTTTCCCAAACCATGTGTCAGGACCCCCATTGAGGCCGCGATAGCCCAAACGGGGCCCAAGAGAAAGCAGATGAAGTGAGCGCAATATGCCACAAAACCAAGGAAACTATCTCGCTACGACTGCATTATATTGAAGTTGTTTTACAAAAATCCAAATTCAGTTCAGCGCACAATCAGTCGGGAAACAAGCTAACCCGCAGCAATGCTTTCAATCAAGTGTGTCGCAGTATTCCTCACTGTATCATGACGAGACCCTGGACCTACATCTTGCTACCTACGCTACTTGCGCTACTTACGCTACTTGCGCGCACTAGTATAACATTCATATTTATTTATTTATTTATTTTGAGAACCCCAAGGGTCCGGAGGACATTACAACGGGGGGTGGGAACTGGAGCGTAAGATACATTTACAGCAACTTGACAGAAACAAACAAGCAAGAAAAAAAGAACAACACAATTAGCAGTAAGCAAACAGGAAAATAAAGAAACGACGACAGTACAAACTTATATGAAAACAAGTATTAAACCATGAAACAGGGAGTTCGTTCACATAAGTACAGATAATTAACAAATATGATAAGGGGAGGTGAAAAATTTCATAACAACTGACATACAAGCGTGGTGGTCTTGTGGGTGGAGTGAACGGGAGAGGGTGTTACAAAATACGGTATGCTCGATAATTGTTACGAGAGGTGATGGGAGGTTGTTCCATTCGATGGCAGTTGAACAAAAGAATGATCTGGATAATGCATTGGTATTACAATGAAAGCGTGTGACCTTATTAGTGTGGTCGATGCGAGGAAAAATGACACTTGAGCGGGTGATGGGCGATTGGAGCGGTGGCAAGATGAAAAAGAACCCATCAAAGAGGGCTAACTTGGCAAGACGGCGACGATGTTCGAGTGAGTCGAGATTAAGATTTGATTTTAATGCGGTTACAGATGTATTGAATTATTAGTCGTTGGAAATGAAACGGGCAGCCCGATTCTGGATGGCTTCTATGGCGTCGCAGAGATACTTTTGGGGAGGGTCCCAAATAGGTGATGCATATTCCAGCTTACTTCGTACAAGGGCCGTGAAGGTTAGGAGCTGAAGATGGAGGGCACCAACCTGAGGGTGCGTCTAACAAAGCCTAGGGAGCGAGAAGCGTTAGTAATTATATGGCTGATGTGCTCGTTCCAAGTTAGGTTGGAGGAAAGGGGGATTCCAAGATATTTGTAAGAATCTGCTCGGGTTAATGTGGTATCACTTAGAGTGTAGGGGAAGGGAGGAAAACAGGAGACCCGTCTTCGATAAAACGACAAAATGCGACACTTTGCAATGTTCAGAGGCATTTGCCATTCATTGCACCAACGCCGGATTAGTGAAAGGTCGCTTTGTAAGGTTAGTTGGTCAGAAGGAGAGAGGATTTGCCTGTACACTACACAGTCGTCAGCAAAGAGACGAATCGTGGAAGATATGCCTGAAGGAAGGTCATTTATACAGATCAGGAGAGGGCCGAGGACTGAACCCTGAGGGACACCAGAAAGCACAGGTACATTTGGGGATAGATGGTTGTTGCAAGTAACAAATGACGTACGATTAGTCAGAAATTGAGCTATCCAACGGACGACATACGGGTCGAGGTTAAGCAGAGAGAGTTTGTATAGAAGCTTAGAGTGCGGCACCATATCGAAGGCCTTGCGAAAGTCTAAGAAAGCGGCGTCAGTCTGATGATTATTGTCCGCGTGGAGAAAGATGTCGTGAACAAAACTGGCTACTTGAGTTTCACACGAAAAGAGCTTTCGAAACCCGTGCTGCAAGGGATAGAAGAAGCATTTTTCTTCAAGATACTTAACTTCTACTTAACTACGTTGTTGTTAACTACGTTGGAGAAGATTATGTGTTCGAGAATTTTACATACTATAGAAGTGAGTGAAATGGGGCGATAGTTGTGAGCGATGTGGCAGCTGCCTGATTTGTGAATAGGGACAATCTTCGCCGTCTTCCAGTCCTTCGCTAAAGCAGAATCTTGGAGTGACTGAGTAAATATGCCACATCGAATCTTGTTGGAAATAGATCTCGTGTTGTATAGAACCTTCGGGTCAATAGAGTCCGGACCAGCACTTGAGGACAGCTTAAGTGACTCAATGATTTTACAGATGCAATGAGTGCTGATACGAATGGGTACCATAGGTGAGGAGGCGATTACTGATAATGGAGTTTGGGTGTACCCGTTATCGGTGTTGAAAACGGATGAAAAGAATGAAGCGAAAGTGTTGGCGCAGTCGTTGTCGTCGATAGTATCGCCATTCCCCAGCAACACCGAATATCCTCGGGATGTACGAATAATGTCCTAACGGATTCGTACGTCCGAAGGATATTCTGAGGATATATATAGGACGTACGAATGCGTTAGGACGTTATTCGTACGTCCAGAGGATATATGGTGTTGTTGGGGTTGGTGTCAGTTAGACTGATAAGGTGGGATCTTGGCGGAGATAAAATTTTCCACAATTGTTTTGGTTTATTCGTCAAGAGAGACGGGAGGTCGATGGTAAAGAACTTATGTTTCACTTCCTTGATCGAGCGCCTGTATTCCCGTTCACAGTAGTGAAATTTAGCCCATGATACGTCGTCGCCAAGACGCTTTGCCTTCCTGAATAAACGCTTTTTCTTGGTTAGCAAGATTTTGAGACTTTTCGTGAACCAAGGATTGTGATCATAAGATTTCACTCTTATATTTGGAACATGGTACTCGGTAAGGTAGTTTATGTTGTCACGAAAAAGGAACCAGTTACCCTCATTGGAGTGAGGCGAGGTGCCATGAAAGGAATTTCCATACAGAGCTTCAAGACCCTCGTTGATGGCTTGGAAGTTAGCTCGAGCGTAGTCGTATTTGGTTTTATCGTTGAATTTACGAACATTTGGACGACTTGAAGTGTTATCGAAGAAAATGGCTTTGTGTCACACACACAGCCATCCCGAAAGCTATGTCCATCTTTGTTGATGCACGCACGAATCCACAGGAAGACTGCCGAAGGTCTCCCACTCGTATTAAGTACCTGTAGCTTGAACTACAAACAGTTTGGTGGCTGAACCACGAGTTCAGCATAAGAAAAGCAACTGGGAACGAGATTACAGGAAGTGACGTCATACCTGAACGTGAGGCAACGCGGGTCGTTTTTTGAATAGATGCAGTAAGTTTTCTAGCTTCATTTGAAATAATTTAGCGTTTTTATTGAAAATAACTGCTTAATATCTATAAACTAGCCGTTCCTCTACATGCTGCAACTGTTTTTCTTTCTTTATACACGATTAAACAATAGTTTACACGATATTGCTGCATGTCGTCCGCGGCAACTGATTATTATGCTTTTATGGTTTTTCCTAGTCTAGTCCTCATATCATGGCACACGCCGAGGACAAATTTCAATTGATCAGGGCATTCCTCGTCTAAATACACCTACTTCTCTTGATATATCCGCTGTTTTCTTACAGGGTTCCCCCCATTTCTGAAGGAGCACAGAATCCACGGCTACATTCGCAGAGTAAGTATAGCTATATTATCCGTAAATACATTACCAAGACCACTTCAGAAATTGAACTCATTTCATTTGATTAATGAACTACCTCACGCGACACACCTCCTGGCCGGAAGCATTCCTTCGCATATCTATCTAATGCAAAAAATATTTTGCTCCATCCAGCCATCGTATAACTCTACTAAAGAAGTAGACATTGTGGTATATTCCAGAAATCAGTTTCACCTCCTTTCGTCGATTTTTTTTTCATGATAACTCAACTCTCACACTTAACGGCACGACGCATCTCCTAACCACTTGCCAATGATTCTTGCCAATCTTAGAAATTTTACTCCCTCACCCAGACTAAATGTACTGTCTGTACCAAGAAATCATGCCCTGCTCTAGAAATTAATTTCATGTCATTTGTTCAATTCTTTATTTGCAGAAATTACATGTTTCGTCCTACATTCCATCCAAGCCGTCAGCAGAAATTATTACATGTTTTAAAAATATTTCTTCCCCACTCAGACTAAATATATATAGAGCCTATAACTAGAAATCAAGCTGTGCTCTAGAAATGAATTTCATACCATTTGGTCAATTTCTTATGTGCAGAAATAACACGTTTCGTCCTGTAGTCCACCTCCCAAGACATCAGCGGAATGTTTTGCGTATGTTAAAAATATTTCTGCCCGACTCAGACTAACCATATTTATATCGCCTACAACTACACATCATGCCTTCCCCTAGAAATGAATTTCATTTCATTCACTTCATTTTTTATTCACATAACGACCACATTTTGAAAACATGGCTTGTGTCTGCAGAAGCTTGCGAAGTTTCTTTCCATTTCTCCCCACTGGTATTCAATAGTCAATGCAGTCAAATTTCATATCCTGTCAGTAGACATTCGTAAGCATTCCAGATATCAGTTTCACTTTATTTCCTCAATTCTTTCATCACTCACACATTTCGCTGCACAACTCATTTCCGAAGAACTTTCCAATGTTCGATCTGTCTTTCCAATGTTTCAAATGTTTCTACCCATCTCATGGTCAAGATAAGTTCATGTGCTCTAAATAGACATTCTGAAGCATTCCAGAAACAAATTTCATGTCATATATCCATTGCTTTACCACTCAACTTGCACATTCCAGGGCACGACCTCCGAACCACCTACTGATGTTTCCTTTCCAAACTTAAAAATATTTCTATCTCACACACATTAAAGGTAAGTTCATATTCTATAAATAGACATTCTGACGGATTCCAGAGATCAATTTCACCTTATTTCCCAAATCCTTTCATCACTCACCCCACAAATTTCGCTGCGCGGCTCATTTTCGGAGCATTGTCCATTTCCTTCGAAATGTTAAAAATATCTCTACCTCACTCATGCTCAAAATAAGTTCAGGTTTGATAAGTAGAAACCCTGAAGCAATCCAGAAATCAATTTCATCTCATTCACTCCATTTTTTATTCACATACTGGCCACATTGTCGAAATACTGCTCCTGTCTTAAGCAGTGTGCGAAATTTCTCTCCGATGTATTTCTCCCCCACTCAGGCCAAGGTAAGTGCATATCCTACAAGTAGATATTCTCAAGCACTCGAGAAACAAGTTTCATGTCAATCACTCAATTATTTCACGACTCAACTTGTACGTTCCAGGGCGTGTCACGTCTCCGAACCACCTGCCGATGTTTGTTTCCAATGTTAAAAATATTTCTACCTCACACACATTCAAGGTAAGTTCATATTCTACAAATAGACACTCTAAAGCCTTCCAGAAATCAATTTCACATAATTTCCTCAATGCTTTATTCGCTCACCTCATGCATTTCGCTGCACGTCCCATCTTTGAAGCACTTGCTGATGTTTCTTTCCAATGTTAAAAATTTCTCTACCCCACTGAGATTCAACTTAAGTCTCTATTCATCAAATACGCACTCTGATGTCCTCCAGAAACCAATTTCACCTCATTTGCCCAATGCTTTCGTCATCCCCGTCATGCATTTCACTGCAGGACCCATTTCTAAAGTCTTTGCCTATGTTTCTTTCCAATGTGAAAAATATTTCTACCCCACTTAGATTCAGTTTCAGTCACCATTCCATAAATAGACATTCTGAGGCCTTTCGGAAATCAGTTTCACCTCATTTCCTCAATGCTTTCATCACTTAATCACGAATTTCACTGAGATACCCATTCCACAGCACTTGCCGATGTTTCTTTCCAATGCTAAAAATATTTCTACCCCACTCCGGCTCTAGCTGAGTGCATATCCTATAACTAGACATTATGCAGCATTCCAGAAACAAATTTCACGTCGTCTACTCGTTCATTTCTCCCCTCAGCTTGCACCGTCCAGGGTGTGTCACGCCTCCGAACCATCCGCACCTCAGAACCACCTTTCCAATGTTAAAAAGTATTTTCTATCTAACACACATTTAAGATAAGTTCATATTCTATAAATAGACGCTCTAAACCCTTCCAGAAATCAATTTTATATCACTTCTTCAATCATTTCATCACCCCCCCCCCCCCATGTCGCTGAAGGCCCGTTTCTCAAACACGTACCAGTGTTTCTTTCCAATGTTAAAAATATATCCACCCCAATCGGACGCAGTTTAGGTCCATAGCGTGTGAATAGACACTCACTGGTTTTCGAGAAACTAATTTCACCTCATTTGCTCAATGCTTTCCCCACCCACCTCTTACATTTCGCTGCATCTATCTCCGAGGCACTTGCCGGTATTTCTTTCCAATGTTAAAAATATTTCCACCCCAATGCGATTCAGTTTAGGTTCATATCCTATAAGTAGACACTCTGCAGTTTTCCAGAAACCAATTTCACCACATTTGCTTAATGCTTTCCTTGCCCACCTCTTACAATTCGCTGCAGTACCAATTTCCGAGGCACTTGCTGGTATTTCTTTCCAATGTTAAAAATATATTCAGCCCAATGGTATCCAGTTTAGGTCCATATCTTATAAGTAGACACTCTGCAGTTTTCCAGAAACCAATTTCACCTCATTTGCTCGATGCTTTCCCCATCCACCTCTTACATTTCTCTGAACGGCCCATCCCCGAGGCACTTGCTGATATTTCTTTCCAATGCTAAAAATGTCTATATCCCACGTATATTCAATAAAAGCTCATATTCTATAAATAGACACCCTTAAGCAGTCCAGAAATCAATTTCACCTCATTTACTCAATGCTTTACTCACCTACCTTGTGCATTTCGCTGCAGGACCCATTTTAGAAGCACTTGCCGATATTTCTTTCCAATGTTAAAAATATTTCTACTCTGCCGAGATTCAATTTAGGTCCATATCCTATAGGTAGACACCCTGAAGTTTTCCAGAAGCCAATTTCACTTCATTTACTCAATGATTTACTCACCCACCTCATGCATTTCGCTGCAGGACCCATTTTAGAAGCACTTGCCTATATTTCTTTCCAATGTTAAAAATATTCCTATTCCACCGAGATTCAATTTAGGTCCACCTCCTATAGGTAGACACCCCTGAAGTTTTCCAGAAACCAATTTCACTTCATTTACTCAGTGATTTACTCACCTACCTTGTGCATTTCGCTGCAGGACCCATTTTAGAAGCACTTGCCGATATTTCTTTCCAATGTTAAAAATATTTCTTCTCCACTGACATTTAATTTCAGTCTATATTCTATAAATAGACCTTCTGATGTCTTCCAGAAATGAATTTCACCGCGTTCACTTTGTTTTTTATTGACACAATTGCCAAATTTGGACAACAGTGCTCCTGTCTGGAGCAATTTCCAATTTTTTTTCCTGTGTTAATAATTTCACCCCCACTCAGATCCAATTTAAGTCGATATCCTATATATACATTCTGAAGCATTCCAAAAATCCATTTCATGTCATTTCCTCAATTCTTTCATCATTCAACTTGCACATTCCAGGACACAACACATCTCCAAACCACCTGCCGATGTTTCTTTCCAACGATAAAAATATTTTACCCCACATATATTCAAGTTCATATTCTGTAAATACACACATTGAAGCGCTCTAGAAACCTACTTAAATTCCTCAATTCTTCCATCACTTACCTCGCATGTTTTGATGCACTGCCTATTTCTGAAGCACTTGCCCATGTGTCTTTCCAATGGTGAATAATTTGACCTGAACTGAAATTTAATTGAAGTCTGTGTTCTATAACATAGACTGTAACTTAACATATGACATAGACTCTCTGAAGCAATCCAGAAATCAATTTCACCTCATTATTCACTTCATTTTTATTCACATATTTGCCAAATTTTGAGGGCACAGCTCCTGTCCGGAACAGTTTGTGAGGTTTCTTTCTTATAGTTATAGAAATATATATATAGAAATATTATATATAGAAATAGTTCTCCCCACTGAGATCCAATTTGAGTCCATATTCTGTAAATAGAGCTTTGGTACGCAACAGAAATCATTTTCATCTCATTCATTCCATCTTTTATTCACATAGGACAAATTTCAAGATATCGCTTGTGTCTTCAGCAGTTTGAGAAACTTATTTCCCATGTCACAAAGTTTTCTACCCTACAGAGATTCAATTAAGTCCATATTCTGCATGTAGATGCTCTGATGTGCTCCAGAATTGCTTGACGATGGTACCGGGAAGGCGGTTCCACTACAACGACATACGAGGAAGAAATGAATTCAGAAATGACTTCCTTAAGCATGAGGGAATACCCACTTTCTACGGGTGATTGGCACGATATGCGATATATCTGTATGAGATATATCTGTACGAAGAAATCTGTTTCATCTCCATTCAGTTCACTTTTTATTCACATAATAGCCACATTTTGAATATACAGCCCCTGTCTGGAGCAGTTCGCAAAAGTTCGTTCCAATGTTACAAATATTTTTCTCCACTGATTTCAATCGAAGTCTATATCATATAAGTTGACATTCGGAATCTATACAGAAATTGAACATCCTGTAACGGGGCATTATGAAGCATACCAGTAAATTATTTTATTTTCATTGCCATACATGTTTTCTTTTCTGTTTTGATACCTTGCAGCTTTCCTCCTATACTATAAGGCCGAATCGACCCTTGAAATGTAAGAAATGCTGGTGCCACACTACTGCAATACTTAATGTGACCTTTATGACTACAAGTTCTATGCTATTGTGCAGGTTACTGCTGTAACTTTTTTGTTGCCTTCGTCCTTTTTATGACAATTGCATGTCATGAAATATATGCTGTCGAACATCTACTTCTGATATTACTGTGCTTTCCTCTGGGTATCTTGTTTTTCTTTTTTTTCCGAGCTCCGATCTCCTTCTCTGAACTTCACATAGGTGGAGAAAGAGCACTTTCATGTACCTTCTTCCATGCTGCATCCTAGGCGGCTAGCCAAGGAACTAGAACAACAGAACCATGTAACCAAGCACTTCCTGCGTCTCTTGTGTATTCATATGGCAATTTGATTTCTAGTTGTAACCAAGATAAACAGATGTTTTCACATTGTATAGAATTTATTTTGAACTGTACATAATGTGTTGTTACACTTCACAATCTTAGACAACAGTTTCTCTGCACATTGAATCCGGTACACTAAAACTGACAATGTAAAAATTTGTCAATCCAATTTGGATTAACTCATACCAATCCACAATGTAATGGTGTGGGGCTAGAGTTGTCTTGTAGATAAACGCATTAGTCATTGGAGTCGAGGATTTATTGCACAGTAGCTGAAGTGGCATTGTAGTACAGTTTTAAGCCAGTTAAGGAACTTGCTTCACACTTGCTAATATTACTGCTGGCAAAGGAAGAGTGTCAGGGAATGGGGGATATGGCTGCGTAGGGTTTAGATGGGTGCTACCAAGACTCTGTGCCCCAATAGTGTTGCTCACGACAGATAAGGTGATGCTCGCACAGGACGGAAAGTTCATGGAAAGAATGCTGGAGAAGTGGAATGTTCTCGATGGCATCACATGGTGTGTTCTAATTCCTCTAGTAGAGGAGCCTTCCTCACCATCAAGAGGAGATTGCCTTCGTCAACATGAGTTCTGACTGGCAGTGATGGAATGTACAAGCGAGCGCACATTTCTGGCACCACGCGTGGGCACAGCCATTACAACTGATTAACTTGCACGCCTTTGCATGCCGCCAAAGGTCATTTTTTTCTTGCACGTTGCCTACATCGTGAAACACTTGGACCTTTGTGGTGAATGGCAGGAACATATTAAGTCCTATAATTTGCGGTGTTCACTCTAGAGGTGTCACCCGATGAAGTGTGCCGCTTTCACTATTACGAATAATCTTGACGGATTCGTTGTCCTCAAAGTTGATAGTTTTACACTGTTGGCATTCATGTGAGGTGAACAGGCACCTCGGGCAACATTGCTGTTGTTTGACCTCTCTCTTTTATAGACTTGGGCTGCACAGATGGAATCCCGTGGATCAAACAGATGGAATGTTCAGAATCTGGCTGTCCACTGTTGAGATAAACCTGGTCACTTCTAAAAGGAAGAAGGCCACAAAACGAGATGATTTGTTCTTTCAACACAGTGCATGATTATCATTATATATGTTCAGACTGACGACCACAATGCAATATTTACTAGCACCTTTTCTTTTTTTTATTTTCATGTATATATATATATCTGCTCCATACTGCACAATGATTCTCAGTCAGGGTTCCACGTAGCTTCACAATCTTTTAGTTTTTCTTTACATCGAGCCAGGAGTGGATTAAAAATTGGTACGATGTTAATATAAGCAGCGTACAAAAATATTTCCAAATTAGGTCCACATGAACAAAACTGCACAAAGTGAATTGAAAAGGATGTGAAAAAAATGAAGGGATTGAGCCTATTAGCGAGCAAAAAATACAGCACAAGTGTACAACATATGGAATGAAAATACACACACACAACCAGTTCTTTAACTGCTTGACGATGGTACCGGGAAGGCGGTTCCTCTACAACGACATACGAGGAAGAAATGAATTCAGAAATGACTTCCTTGAGCATGAGGGAATACCCACTTTCTACGGGTGATCGGCACGATATGAGATATATGTAGCCTGTTGGACCAAATATTCTCTGAGGTGATTATTATGAATGATAATAAATCTTGTCGAAACAAAGACTAGTTATTTTCCGGCAAGTGCAAAGTAGAAGCAGATGGAGGATATGTTTCATAGCAGTGATACTGGCGTTGTAGTTACAAAATATGAACAGGCTGCCTTGCATTGTACTGTTTCCATTGAGTTTGAAATGTTGATGTGGTCGGTGTCCCACACAGAGCTGTGTATTCCAACTTAGGAAGGGCTAGTGATTTATACAGTCACTATAGTGTTAGTTGGAGTGGACGAAAAACATTCAGATTTACATGCTTGTCACTCAATATTGTGCTATCTCACCAGATTTTAGGGGGGGTCCCCTCCAGATAGTTTTTTTTCGGGGGGGGGGATCTGGATAAATCACTGATGTAAGATCATTTGGAAGGTCGTTAATGTATAGTTATGTCTCGCTTATCCGGATTTCAGATATCTGGAAAACTTGCATTACCGAGAATGAGCCTGCTACCATTGGACTTGGTCCCAGTTACCCTGCAAGAAGACCAACTTGGTGAGACATTACTCTCCTTTGAATAGCAGGTTGACTCAGTACATGCTGTGGGTGTGACCAGAATTCTGTCGCACATTACTACTAATTTCAATCAGCTCACTTTGCATGATTTTTTGAAGTAACAATCTTTTTTTTTTCCTTTTCTGCAGCTATAAAGGAGAGTTTGCAATCTGTCGGGTTCTCCCAGAAAGGGCTAAAGATCGGACTGTTCGGTGGTTCATATTTTCAAATTGGTAAAAATTCATGTGCCAGGGAACAAACAAAAAGACCCAGAAAGTTCTCAGGCAGGGGTATCAATTTTAAGGTTTTCCTGGAAGCTTGCTTGGTTCAGTTATCCGGTATCCAGATGAAAAGGGACGACTTCTGGGGTGTCTGGATAATGAGACATGACTGTATATGAGAAAGAGAAGTGGGCCAAGGACAGAATCTTGGCGAACTCCAGAGGGGACAGGCGTTAGACTGTATTCATTATCGTTCATAGATACAAACTGTGAGCGATTAGTCAAGGAATGTTAACGACCCAGCTAGGCGCAGCGCTCTGTCATCGGCGCACGCCGATCTTCGTCGGCCTCTGCGCACGCTCCCCGCTCGCTGCACTCTTGCAATTAAAACATTCTCGTTCCACCCTTCAACTAGAAGGTTCTCTCTCTTCCTTCACTGGTGACCCAGACGTAGAACACAGCTACCATGACCTCTCCGGCGCTGATGATGCCGGACCCCGCACCGCTGGCGTCGCGACCTCCCACTCTTCATGCGGTATCCGTGAAGATTCCGCCTTTCTGGCCAGCCGACCCGGCTCTGTGGTTAGCCAACATCGAAGCGCAGTTTGCCCTCCGAGGCATATCTGCACAGCAAACAAAATTCATTCACGTCGTTGGAGCGCTTGGCCCTAACGAGGCGTCGGAGGTCAGGGACATCATCACCAACCCCTCACTCCGTTTACCAGCCTGCCGTTCCCAGTTCAGCAAAATCCGTCCACTGGGCCTCTGTCCTGGTGACGCACCGCTCTTGCGTTTCACCAACGCGCTGAGTGGGGAAGCAGCTGTAGCGACCCAGCTAGGCGCAGCGCTCTGTCATCGGCGCACGCCGATCTTCGTCGGTCTCTGCGCACGCTCCCCGCTCGCTGCTCTCTTGCGATTAAAACATTCTCGTTCCACCCTTCAAGGTTCTCTCTCTTCCTTCAAATGTATCCAAGATAGAATTTTATCATCAATGCCAAGATTGTGCAATTTATGAAAAAAAAAGAGAGAGTGTGATACCTTATTGGATGCCTTCGAGAAGTCGAGGAATCTGCAGTCCGTGCAGAATGTGTGATTCAATGTAATACGAAAGTCATGGACAAAGGAGACTAGCTGCGTTTCACAAGCATTTTATTTCTAAGACCGTGTTGATATAGAGAGAAGGAGGAATAGAACTTTAGGTGTTCGATGATGTGCTCTAGTATTGTACATGAAATTATGGGTTGATAGTTGCTGCTTCTCTTGCACAAGGCTTGTCTCCTGATTTATGGCGTGGAACCACCTTCTCAGTCATGTGGAAGAATGACCTCTTCAAACATCAGCAGTCTGATGTGCCAGCATGCCTTCTGTTGAACTCCCCCTTCCACTTTTACACTTTCTTAATCTATGAATTCTAAGTCCATTAAAAGTATCTGCTGGTTCGAGCCCAGTGCGTGTGGTTAGCTTTCTTTTCTTAGCCAAACTCAGGTGCATCTTTTTACATTCACTGGCGTGCCTCATATTGCTTTCTTCATGAACTTACCTTGAATCTGTGTGAGATAGAAATATTTTTAGCATTGGAGAGAAATATTGGCAAGTGGTCCAAAGACTTGTCACTAGAATGTGCAACTTTAGTGATGAAAGTATTGAGTAAATGATATGACATTCGTTTCTGGAATGCATCAGTATACCAGATTTGCAAATTGCTCCGGACCGGAGCCGTATTTTCAAAATGTGGCCACTACGTGAATAAAATAATGGAGTGAATCAGGTGAAATTGATTTCTGGAATGCTTCAGAATATCTACATATAGGATATTGACTTAAATTGCATCTCGGTGGAGGAGAAATATTTTTAACACCGGAAAGGGATATGGGCAAATGCTTCAGAAATGGGAAGTGAAGCAAAGTGTGTGAGGAGAGTGATGAAATGATTGAGGAAATTAAGTGAAACTGATTTTTGGAACGTAATGTAGAATATGTTTAACACTGAAAACAAACATTGGCAGGTGGTTTGGAGATGGGCCCTGGAATGTGCAAGTTGAGTAATGAACGAATTCAGTAGATAACATAAAATGTGTTTCTGGAATGATTATCAATGTCTACTTATAGGATACTGAATTAAATTCAATCCCAGTGGGAAGAAAATATTTTTAATATCAGAAAGAAATTTTGCAAAGTCTTCCAGACAGGAGCAGTCTTTTAAAAATTTTGCAAATATGTTCACGAAAAATTGAATGAAATGAAACTAATTTTTAGAGCCCTTCAGACTGTCTACTTATAGTATGTCGAGTTATCTGCAACCTCAGTAGAGGTTTAACCTAACCTAATATTCTTAACATTGGCAAACAACACCAGTAAGTGCTTCAGAAGTAAGCCATGCATGCAAAATGTGTGAGGCTAGTGATGAAATAATTGAGTGCATGACATGAAATCTGTTTTTAGATTCCTTCAGGATGTCTAGTTACAGGATATGGAGTTATCTGTAATGTGTGTGGGGAAGAAATATTTTTAACATTGGAAAGAAATTGCTCAAACTGCTCTGGACAAGAGCAGCGTGTTCAAAAGTTGGCCTCTGTAAATAAAAATTGGAGTGAACGAGACGAAACGGATTCCAGGACTGCTTCAGAGTGTCTATTTATTGGATATGGACCGAAAGTAAACCTCATTGGGGTGGAAATATTTTTAACATTGGAAAGGAATATCGGCAAATGCTTCGGAGATGGGTACTGCAGCGAAATGTACGAGGTGAGTGGGGAAAGCATTGAGCAAATGGGGTGAAACTCGTTTCTGGAAAACTACAGGGAGTCTATTTAAAGGCTATGGACTTAAGTGCATCCCGTTGGGGTGGACATATTTTTAACGTTGGAAACAAATATCGGCACGTGCCTCGGAGATGGGCTGTTCAGCGAAATGTAAGAGCTGGGTAGGGAAAGCATTGAGCAAATGAGGTGAAATTGGCTTCTGGAAAACTTCAGAGTGTCTAGTTATTGGATATGAACCTAAACTGAATCTCATTAAGGTGAAAATATTTTTAACATTGGAAAGGAATATCGGCAAATGCCTCGGAGATGGGTACTGCAGCGAAATGTACGAGGTGAGTGGGGAAAGCATTGAGCAAATGAGGTGAAATTGATTCCTGGAAAACTTCAGAGTGTCTACTTATAGGATATAGACCTAAACTGCATCCCATTGGGGTGGAAATATTTTTAACATTGGAAAGAAATATCTGCAAGTGCCTAGGAGATGGGCCTTTAAGCGAAATGTAAGAGGTGGGTGGGGAAAGCATTGAGGAAATGAGGTGAAATTGCTTTCTGGAAAACTTTAGAGTGTCTATTTATAGGCTGTCGACCTAAACTGCATCCAGTTGGGGTGGAAATATTTTTAGCATTGGAAAGAAATATCGGCAAGTGCCTCGGAGATGCGTACTGCAGCGAAATGTAAGAGGTGGGTGGGGAAAGCATTGAGCAAATGAGGTGATATTGGTTTCTGGAAAACTTCAGAGTGTCTACTTATAGGATATGAACCTAAAGTGCATCCAGTTGGGGTGGAAATATTTTTAACATTGGAAAGAAATATCGGCAAGCTCCTCGGAGATGGGCCTTTCAGCAAAATGTAAGAGGTGGGTGGGGAAAGCCTTGAGCAAATGAAGTGAAATTTGTTTCTGGAAAACTAGAGAGCGTCTATTTATACGCTGTGGATCTAAACTGCATCCCATTGGGGTGGAAATATTTTTAACATTGGAAAGAAATATCGGCAAGTGCCTCGTAGTTGGGTACTGCAGCGAAATGTAAGAGGTGGGTGGGGAAAGCACTGAGCAAATGAGGTGAGTGAAATGGTTGTGCCTTATGTGCACCAAGTGCTCATAACCTCCAAACGCTCAAAACCTCCAAACGCTCACATGCACCGAAAAAAGGTTTGGTTTTGAGCGTTTGGTGGAAATGAGCAGGAGGGGAGAACCTGCTCATAAGCACCAAACGTCCAGAACATCCGAATGCTCATATGCACCGAAAGGCGGGCGCCCACAAAGGCCGGGTCTTCGTCTCCCGCATTTGGAACAAGGTCATAGGGTGAGAAAGGTGGAATGAATGGCGATTACCAAGGCCGCTTAATGTGTCAGTTTGAAGTTTATGTAACAGCTTGGTCCTGCTTGTATGTAGCCAGAACGAATAGCGCCTTCTCGTTGATGGATTTCAATTTGAGCTTTGTTTTCATAGACATGGAGGCAGCCTAGGACAAAAGACTTGATTCTAGCTCGAAAGGCACTCGGCTTCCAGGGCTGTAGCAACGAAGAGCGTGGTCCCCTCCGAACATATGTCCGGGTTTACTTACAGTGCAGAAGCTGGAATACGATATTTATATAGGGTTTATATTATGCATACATAGGCCTGCAGTGACCATTTGCGCAAAACCCTTCTTTCGAGCCTTGCTCTTCGCAAGTTGGTTAATCAATGCGTCATAGTCCAGAGATATGATAATCATGTTTTCGGTTGACTACGAACTCAGAAAGCCTGACATCTCTCATGGTTAATTGAACGCAGGATATTCTTGATCGGTCAGTTTCATTATACTGAGACTTCTTTCACCATCAGCGACAGTAGCTGGTGTGGTCAGAAAATAGAATGCTGACGCAAATGCAAGGATTCAGATATATCTCCTGGAGGCTTTCTTGTATGTGTACGTTAAAAATTGTTTGGCGTCTCTTTGTTAAGCGTCCTCTCTTTTTCTCAATGAGACAAAAGGATATTCCATTATAAGTTCGCTGGCATCGATGTCTACCATTTTTACTTCAAAATTTTTGCTGCGATTCTCCAGTTCAAGTTCCTATTGACGCTGCCCCAAGTTGTTAGCGTTTTACAGAAATCCAAACAACTTTTACCACTCCACGAGTTGGTCGACAAAACAGGAGATATGGCCTGATCCGTGAGAATAAGAAAGAACTGAGATTTAAATTTTCGTTCTGCAGAAAGACGACTCTCCCTTTTTATTTATTTTTTCACTTTTAGGAGAAGGTAGCAGACATTGCAGAACTGCTTCATGATCTTGTCGCGTTGTCTGTACTCCACAAAATAAATAGAGGAACAGAAAGAACAGTCGCAATTTGTACAATACAAGCGGTGCAGCAAATAGGACCGCTTTTATGTTCCTATGCATTTATTGTTCATTAAGATTAATGTTAATTTAAAAAAGCATGTCTTCCAATTTCGAACAAATGAGGAGTGCGAATGATAGCACTTGATTGGCTATGATTCGGTTTATCAGATGTCCACAACGACGCTCCTGTATTTTTGGGCGCACGGAACCGCGCGGGACCATTTCTTCCGCCACGCAACCAGGGACCAATTTTTCCGGGACGAACTTTTCCGGGACTGTTTTTTCTGAAACTCCATCCAACATGCTCTACACATTCTCGCTCCTATAGTTATTCTACCTTCAATCTGGAAGATGACTGGCTTGGTCCTTTGGATGATTGGTTTTCAACTCATTTCTGTTTGCCCACCGTTTTAGGCATTCAAGAACAACATTACTTCCTCTTATAAGTAGAACTCCGAAATTTACGTGCCAAAACCATGAAAATAGACAGATATTTGACCCAAAAAATACCTGAACAGGCAAGAACATGCAAAAACAGACACGTTGTAGCACATGCAAAAAATACTTCTAATGTACGCTTCACGACGCATACTTTATACTGTGGAACTGTAGCGAATGCTACAGAACCATTCGATGACGCCAGTGCCTGACTGCGACGCTGTGCAGCGTCAATCCTCCTTCCTGCACCGCTAGTTCAAGCTCACTGGGTGTTATCGTTGAACCTCTAACATATATTCAGTTTAATGTTATTTGTTCAGTTTATTTTTACTACTCGTTCTCTCTTGTGTTTGCTTGTTTATGTAGCTTAAGGCGCTATGGAGTAGACGGCGTTCCATGTTAATATCCGTTCATCGGCCACATTTTCTCTTACACGTTTTGTCAACCACACTCTACCTCAGGTAGGCGAATTTAATTCACTGTGGTGACGATGAAAGGTCGCGCCGTTGTTGGCCTCACAGAGGTGGGCAACGTCACGACTGACGGCCTGGGGGAATATGCATCCTGGTCGACTTCTATAGGAACTGTGCCGACATATGATTTGGTCGAAAGACATTTCATCGAAGATTGAAACGGCAGCGACCGTTTGATCGATTTTTTATTGGTTCACTTGGAGTGTTAAACGCCGGAGTTCTAAATGCCGTTATCCTAAGCAACATTTAACTGCGTGTAACCCGTTTGCTCGTAAACACATTCCTCATGCTAACCCACTTTGTCAAATAATAATTGATTTCAAGTATTAAACATTCTTGGCAAATAAATAAAAAATAAATTAATGACATTTTTCGATTATTTATTCCTGTTGAATGTGGATAAATTTTAACAATGTATTATTGTTTCTGACAATCAACTGACCATTGTATAGGAGAAAGAACAGTTTTAGTTTATTTACTTTTCGCCTATGTGCAGGTGAATCTAAATTTAGTTTTTGCAACAGACATGTAACCGAAGAAGTCCTTCGAAACCTAGACAAGATAAGCAGGGCAGCAGATCTTTGTACTTTCTCTATTTTTTCGGATAGCGTGCATGTGTAGTGACCCAGATTGCAGATGCATACACTAAACGAGGTTGAACTAAGGTTTTATATGCTGTTAATTTAATATATTTCGTTGTGCCATGGCGAAATTTCCTTCTTAGCATCCACAGACTACAAGTGGCTTTCGCGCACATATGGCTATCCCGTTTCAGACCGTTCCCTTTAAATATGTCACTAGCAATGAGAAGGGTGCTCAGAAGAAACACAGACTATCGGCTGCTCCCAACTTGGGGCAACTTTCTTCAACATGTGTCCTACTGGTTCGTAAATTACAAACGTCTGCAAGTAACCAGCGGTCTCCCTGCAAAAAAAAGAAAACGAAAAGAAAAAGAAATAATAATAATATAAATGAAAAAAAAAAGCAGTGTACCCTGATTGCCAGCTCCGTATGCTCGAGTCAAAAGTTACAGAAAAAGAGGTGCGGATGACACAGTGCATGCAGTTTTGAACTCCCTTCGAACAAACGTCTTTCGAACAAACGTCTTTCGAACAAACGGCGTCGATCAACCGGCTTTCGATCAAACGGTTTTCGACCAAGCGGCGTTCGATCAAACGCCTTCGATCAAACGTCATTAGACCAAACGGCGTTCAACCAAATGGGCGGACACTACGGCGTTCAAACCCCCATTGACTCACGATAGATAAAAATAAACTTCCATAAAAATTCGTTCTGACTACATACAAGCAGGACCAAGCTGTTACATAAACTTCAAACTGACACATTACGCGGCCTTGGTAGTCGCCGTTCATTCCACCTTTCTCACCCTATGACCTTGTTCCAAATGCGGGAGAGGAAGACCCGGCTTTTGTGGTCTCCCGCCTTTCGGTGCATATGAGCATTCGGATGTTCTGGACGTTTGGTGCTTACGAGCAGCTTCTCCCCTCCTGCTCATTTCCACCAAACGCTCAAAACCACCAACTTTTTTTCGGTGCATATGAGCGTTTGGAGGTTTTGAGCGTTTGGAGGTTATGAGCATTTGGTGCTTGTGAGCTACTACCGAGTGAAATTCGTCTCTGGAAAACTGCAGAGTGTCTACTTATAGGACATGGAGCTAAACTGGATGCCATTGGGTTGGATATATATTTTTAACGTTGGAAAGAAACACAGGTAAGTGCCTGAGAAATGGGCCATTGAGCGAAATGCATGGTGGGTCACGAAATGATTGAAGTGATATGAAATTGATTTCTAGAAGGGTTTAGAATGTCCATTTATAACATATGAACTTACCTTAAATATGTGTGAGGTAGAAATATTTGTAAAATTTGAAAGGTGCTGAGGAGCGGATGGTTCGGAGGCGTGATGCACCCTGGAATGTGCAAGCTGAAGGCGAGTTCCCACATACAGGGTGTGTGCAGAAAAACATGACCCGCATTTAGGCACATAGCTTGTTGCCTACCTAACTAACGAACTTCCGGTGGAGCACGATGGCGCATTTATGCGTGCGAAATCTGCAGAAAAATTGTGGAAGCCATACTCAGCTTAAAAAATAAACGGAACAACGAAAACGTCGGCTACCGTGCATCAGAATAGGGCAACATGGTGGACAACAGGGTGTATGTGAAAGGGCAACATGGTGGACGTAGGAGAGTTGTTTTCAAGTACCGCTAGGGGAGCTATCGGTGCATAAATCGAAACGATGTCCCACATGGATGCTCATCGGCAGTACCCCTGGCGGTGCCTGCACATAACTCTCCTGAGACCGAAATGCACTACCATGCACTGTCATGACCGCCCTATCCTAATGCATGGAAGCCCATGTTTTCGCGTTCTGTTTATTTTTTACACTGAGTATGGCTTCCAGGATTTTTTTGTAGCTTTCGCACGCATAAATACGCCGTCGTGCGCCACCGGAAGTTCCTCGGCTAAGTAGACAACGAGTTACATATGAAAATGCGGGTCACGTTTTTCTGCACACACCCTGTATAGGGCTTCGCTCTATAGGGCTAGAAAATAGCGCTCGGAACCTAGCGCTGTTTTTCCGTTTGCCGTTCTCATATACAACAGAGCACATAGCGCTATCCTGCTGGGGTCACGGGATCCTGGGGTCACGGGTCCTGCTACGTGATGCACCGATGCTGCCGTGATTGCTTGCTGTCGGCGTCGGGTATCCGCAGCATCAAGGGGGATGACACTTTCGATGCTGTGATCGCGATACCAGACTATAGTAACCAAACACCCATGCATTGGCAGATGAAACTCGTGGCCACTTTGACGTCGTCGTCGCATTCCCGTCTTGCTGCTTCGAGTGATCGGAAGCAAAACAAAGCCCAGCTTCCGCGACGTCACAGCTGAAAGAAGCTCACGATTGGTTAGCGCAGCCTCAGCGCTCAATATAGCGCTAGAAAAGTTGACCGGGGCTCTACTTCGACAAGAGCGGTTTTATAGCGGTTCGTACCAATGTGAGGAGGAGAATATAGCGCAATTTTCTAGTGCTATGTAGCAAAGCGCTATATGTGGGAACTGGCCTTGAGAGGTGAAATGAATGAGCAAAAGACATGAAATTTGTTTCTGGAATGCAGGATAATGTCTAGTTATGGATATGCACTTAGCTTGAGCCCAAGTGTGGTAGAAATATTTTTAACGTTAGAAAGAAACATCGACATGTGCATCAAAAATGGGCCATTCAGTGAAATGCATGAGCCGTGTCATGAAAGGACAGAGCAAATGAGGTGAAATTGATTTCTGGATTGTCTCAGAGTGTTTGTCTACAGTATATGAACTTCAATTGAATCTCAGTGCGGCAGAAATATTTTTCACATCGGAAAAAAATTTCGCAAAGTGCTCCGGAAACGACGAGCATTTTCAAAACGTGGCCATTTAGTGAATAAAAAATTGAATGAATGAGGTAAAATTGGTTTTTAGATTGCTTCAGGGTGTCTATTTATAGGATATTGACTTCAATTAAATCTTGGTGGGGTAGAAATATTTTCAACGTTGGAAAGAAATGTCGGCAAGTGCTGTGGAATGGGCATCGCAGCGAAATGTGTGAGATCAGCGATGAAAGCATTGAGGAAATGAGGGGAAACTGATTTCTGAAAGGCTTCATAATGTCTATTTAAGTATGGTGACCAAAATTGAATCTAAGTGGGGTAGAAATATTTTTAAAACCCTCTATGGACCACTGTATCTTAAAAGATACAGCCCGCAAAATCGACGTTTCTCTTGCCGCTTAAGCTTTTTTCCCGTAATATCTGGCAACAATGTGCTCAGTAGACATTTATCTTTCAATTCATGCCAAAAGGAGGCGCATGCTACCCCTCCAAGCACGTGGCTGGAGTGCGTTTGTTCTTGTGATTTTCCTCTTCTTCTACCCGAGGTATTCCTCGTCATTTGGAGGTATGTAATACATATTTTGTTCTCAATATGATGCTGGGATTTTTCCTGCATGTCTGAAAGTCTTCTTTCACTGTACTTAAGGCTTTAGTTCCCCATTTTTTATATTCTTCTTTCGGCGACACCGTACTTCTCGCCTGTATCTCACAGTATACAGCGGGCCACTGTGACTTGCGTGTGAGACTTGCTCTTTTCCTGCCTGCTCTTAGGTATGCATCCCAGTTTCTTTTACAAGAAGAATGCTGAACAAACTGCTGTGCATCCAGCTGGGAGTGACGATGAGAGGATGGGCAGCTCAACCGATGAAGAACTGGGTACTATAGCCTGTCATAGCAGTAATGCTACATTTGTTGAACACTTGCACAATGTCGAAGCATAGCATAATTCTCTTCTTCCTTTACTTGGATTTCAGACATCGAACCATCAGACGATGAATGCAGTCACATGTCAGATGACGATGCTGATCAACAACCGCCCCCGACGCACAGAAAAAAAATGGCATGGATGGAGACAACGTCTCGTAAAAAGCCTGTTCAAGAGCCTCCTTGGACCGGGAAGAGGACTTTAGAAATGGCCGTGAAGACACCATATCAATATTTCTCGGAGCTTTTTGACAAGGACCTTGTTGATGACATTGTACGACAAAGCAATCTCTACGCAAGGCAGAAGGATATACGCACGAATTTCACAGCCGATTCTGACAGTATTCAGCGGTTTATGGGGGCGTGCCTATACATGGGCCTCTACCAGATGCCCGGTTCGAAGAGGTACTGGAGCAGTCGCTGTGGGATTGCGCAAGTTCAGGCTGCTCTATCAAGGAAGAAGTTTGAGGAGCTGAAGCGCTATCTGCATTTCTCGGACAACTCGCTGAACCAATCTGGCGGCATCAGCAAAGTGGCACCACTGCTTGGTTCTGTACGAAAGAACCTGTGCAAAATATCAATGGAGCAGTGTCTCAGTGTCGATGAACAGGTAATCCCGTTCAAAGGGCGCAGTAGGCTCAAACAGTACAACCCAAAAAAACCAAAGAAATGGGGCTATAAAATGTTCGTCCTATGCGGTGCCAGCGGAATTCCATACGATTTCGAATTTTACGCTGGAAAAGCTGAGCACCCCGACCACTTGACAGACATCAGCGCTAGCTCGAATGTGGTGCTACGACTTGCACAGTCGGTACCACAAGATGAGAATTACCGATTATTTTATGACAACTGGTTTTCCTGTCCGTCTCTCCAAGTTGCTCTTGCACTTCAGGGAATTCAGTCGCTGGCTACTGTGCGCCCGAATAGGGTCTCCGGAGTTACGATGACGTCTGACAAGGAAATGAAGAAGGCTGGTCGAGGTACCTTACAGGAGAAAAGTGCATCCGTGGGCATCGTGCAACTGAAACTGGTGAAATGGATGGACAACAGGTCAGTGCACCTCCTGAGCACATTCGTGGGGGGTTTTCCGACCTCACAAGTTCAGCGGTGGGACAAAAAAACTAGACAGAAAGTACTCGTGACTTGCCCCGCTGCAGTGTCTGAGTATAACAAGTTCATGGGCGGGGTTGATCTTTTGGATTCTCTAATTGCACTCTACAGGACGCGGATCCGATCAAAGAAGTATTACATGAGGATATTTTTCCACATGCTGGACTTCGTATGTGTTGCCGCATGGCTCTGGTACAAGAGGGCTGCAGAAGACTGCCATCTACCTAAGAAGGCCATTCTCCCACTGTTCGAATTCAAAACATCCATCGCAGAGGCACTTTGCTTTATGAAGTCACAGCCGCGCAAGCGCGGCAGGCCGAGCGGCGAATCAAAAGAGAACAGCGTGCTGCAACCTCTGAGCATGACAAACACAGACGTCACGAAGGACAGAGTTGCACACTGGCCCGAATATGATGCAAGGAAACTGCGATGTAGACAGTGCCATGCACTCACAAAAGTGATGTGCACAAAGTACAATGTTCACCTCTGCTTCGTGCCCGAACGCAACTGCTTCGTTGCATACCACTGCTAGCGGAAGTCATAGACAACCATTGTATACTGGAGTATACGGCTCTGTATCTCCGCCCGAACGATACGGACGTGATATTTTTTGTTCAATAATCCATATTCAAGCCCTATACAGATATTTTAACACAAGAAAAAAATTATTTTTCCGCGACAACTAAATGTGGTCCATAGAGGGTTAACATTGGAAAGAAACATAGGCAAAGACTTTAGAAATGGGTGCTGCAGAAAAATGCATGACGGGGTTGACGAAAGCATTGCGCAAATGAGGTGAAATTGGTTTCTGGGGATATCAGAGTGCGTATTTGAAGGATGGAGACTTCAATTGAATCACGGTGGGATAGAGAATTTTTTAAGATTGGAAAGAAACATCGGCAAGTGCTTCAAAAATGGGACGTGCAGCGAAATGCATGAGGTGAGCGAATAAAGCATTGAGGAAATTATGTGAAATTGATTTCTGGAAGGCTTTAGAGTGTCTATTTGTAGAATATGAACTTACCTTGAATGTGTGTGAGGTAAAAATATTTTTAACATTGGAAAGAAACATCGGCAGGTGGTTCGGAGAGATGACACGCCCTGGAACGTGCAAGTTGAGTCGTGAAATAATTGAGTGAATGACGTGAAACCTGTTTCTCGAGTGCTTGAGAATATCTACTTGTGGGATATGCACTTACCTTGGCCTGAGTTGGGTTGAGATATTTTAGTGAAAATTTCGCATTTAAGACCGCTTTAAAGGACTATGAAATGATTTTTGTCTCGTTTTCATCAGAAAGAATACCTTTTCCGAGTTTAGAACCAAAATTTTACCTTCATCAGGCGAGGAGTATTCTCGGGAGCGAATTTAAACGCAGCGGCGAAGGGAGGACAGCTGGCGGCGCGCCGTGGCGAGCTGCCGAGCGGAGACACAGCGAGCAACTTGACGGAAACACGGCCGGCTCGGCAACACGTCATCGTGACGTGTTGCCGAGCCGAAGGATCCCGCGTATGCGTTCATCGGGAGTGGAAATCTCCATGACGGCAGCTTCCGCGCGATGGTCGCAGTCTATCGCAGCCGCATAGTTGCATCCAGTAGTTTTCGTCGACATGCCGAGACGATGTTGGATAGTTGGTTGCCCTAATTTACGTCAATATTCGCCTGGTGTTCAATGTCTCACGCTTCCCAGTGACGAGACGGACAGCTTTTGATGCCACGAAGCAATCGGACCGCCGGAGTGGAAAGACGATGTGGTGCCATCGACTGCACGTGTTTGTAGCAGACATTTGCATGATCGAATTTACGAAGGGTACGCTGAATCTCTTCAACGTACTGGATAACGAGCTCAGTGTCGTCTGAATCAAAGTGTAGCACCATCACAATACCTGTCCACAACGGGGAAAGAACATCCACCTAAACGGCGCAAAGGTGTGAGTATTTTTCGTTATTGGGGCTAACAAAGGTCTCTCAGTCCGTGTGGTTCAAATGTTATCATAGATTTCAGGATTGCGTAAATGGGTTAAATCTCATCTGCGTGACTCTGAACCTTGCCGCCGCTTACGGCACAGAGTGAGTAAAAAAAATAGAAGTTACCGAATCTAGTCCCTAAACTCAGGTGGGGCACTGTTGATAGTACACTTCGTTTAGCATGATCTTAGAGACCATACTTCAACAGAATATTTATGTAATATGTTGAACATACGTATCCGTTCTTTTCTCTTCACTCATCTGCTTTCATGTTTAGAGGTGACTATCTCAGCGGAGCCTGAAACCCCTTAGGTGAGACAGCATGATCATTGTAAACCACTATTCAGAGCAGACAAATGCTGTGCACCCTCTTTCCAGATTCCTCTTTCATGCAGTGTCTTGCCTACCATTCGGGTATATTGTTCACAAGTTTTTTTAACCTTTTTTGTTATTTGATTTACAGTTTGCTTTATCATGTGCACAAATATGATATTGAGTGAGACATTTTCTTGTTTACATTTCTTATCTTATAATCATTGCTCAGTTAGATTACATCATTTGCATTCACCGGGACTGGAGTTGTATACTGTGTTATTTTCTTCTCTCAAATCAGGGCAGCCCATGTGTATGGCAGCTGAAGTCTTTCACCAGGGTAACATGCCAGGACAACTCCAGCAAGTGCTCTGCAGGACACCTCTAAATTAAAGGAACCTAGCTTTGATGCACTATGTCCTCATGAGATTTTGTTCCTGCTACATCTCTGCGCTTTGTTTCACATTACCAAAAAATAACCCTACCAACCATTATCATACCAGTGGTGTACTGCTGTGTTCAACGAGCTCAACTTGCTCTGGGCATCCTGCAAGGCCGTGCAGCTACTTCAGCCCTTATTTGCTGGTAACACTGGTGCCAATACAGATGTTAGATGAGCTGTGTGACAGTGTAAAATAGAACATATCCTGTGTTCTATTAAAAATAAAAAATATGCATGTATAGCATATAATGTGTATATGTAGATGTTAGGTCTTAGTTATTGTACTATTTGAGCTAAACGTCGACATTTCAGCTGTTTGAGCCTGATGCCCTGGTCCTTGACGCACATACAAGTGTGCCCACACCCTCGGAGGAGCCTGCACAGCTGAGGACTCTTCCACGTTGGCAAATGAAACAGATATTTCACAAAGAAAGCAGATTTCCCCTGGAAGACCAACAAGCAGTTTACTTGAAATAGTACCAATTACTTGTCGTTTTTTTAATTGCAAAATATAGGGCATGCTACGTGACTACTGGGTTTTTTTTTTTGCTTCTTTCCAGTTACCTCAACTGGTGACTTCAAGCTTGTGTAACACAATAATATAAGATGGCAATGAAGCAGGCGAACTGGTGTCGTTAGATTGTGTCCTCCAGTCTTAGGGTTATGGATGTATTACACAGTATTGGAAACCTGGTTGAACAATAAATTTGTTAAACGACAAACAGTTATCAGAAATAAATACGATGTGCAGAATACTCTTACACAATACGCTGCAGCTGAGTTTCTGTAGGCATGGTGGTTGGCAATGCTAAATGTTCAGATTTACGACGTGCTCAACATTGAATACAGAATACGTGACGTGCTCATAAATAAATTCTTGCGTGAAACATATTCCTAGGCAAACAACAAGTCATTCGACGGAAGGACATACAGCCATCTGTAGAACAATAAATGCAGAGTAAATAAGAATCGCCTGAAGGCGTGAAGCTGCTTTGAATAATAACAGTAATGATGTCGAAGAACACGAGTTGAAACAAAGTAAAACAAAACGTTAGACCACCCAGTCTTTTAGGATAATTCGTGCAAACAAATCGAGCAACGAAGGGGGCATCTTCCAAATATCACAGTGGCACTTCACAACGCACTTCCTTTGTTGTCAGATTGCCAACACGTAAACATAACTGCAACTGACGGAACTATAACTGCAACGCCAAGCAACCACCAGACACTTTCTATTGGTGACGGCGATACAACCAATACACGTTGCGGTGAATCGCTAGAGGCCCACGTAACTCGTCAGCAAAACTCTCAAAGCCATGGAGGTACTTGAGTTCCTTGTTGTGAACGACCGCAGAGCAGAGGACGAATACATTCGATGAAAAAGTACAGCTCACATGTCATACTTGCCAGCTCAACTGTAGCAAACGATTCACAGGCAAAAAGCTGTTCATTATAGCGTGTTATCCGAACGCCTCCAACCAAGAAAACGTGATGCTTCTTCAACTTCAACCCTCAACGCGACCAGAGACCTTGTGACCTTCTAAGTGCGACTGGACGGCGACAGCCACAGCGGGCTCGCAGCATTACTTGCCATTGTGCAACACCGGTGAGGTAACGGGGCATAGAAGTGCGGTCCGTACAGTTACACCATCGACGGGAGAATGTGCGCGGGAGAGAAGGAACGCGGAAGAGACATTTCGAGCGCGTGCTTCTCACTGAGTGGAGCGATTTCGTCCGGAAAAATTTGTGGCATATTAGTTTCTCATCGAGAAGAACAGCTTCCAGCGAAAAAAAGTATGGGAGTTTGGGAAATTTCATAGTCCCTTTAAGACAGGACCAGTATTTCCAAAATGTGTCCATTATGTGAATAAAAAATGGAGTGAGTAAGATGAAATTGATTTCTGGATAACTTCAGGGTTTCTACTTATCAAACGTGAACTTATCTTGAGCCTGAGTGAGGTAGAGATATTTTTAACATTTCACGGAAATGGGCAAGTGCTCCGAAAATGAGCCATGCAGTGAAATTTGTGGGGTGAGTGACGAAAGGAATTGGGAAATACGGTGAAATTGGTCTCTGGAATGCATCAGAATGTCTATTTATAGATTATGAACTTACCTTGAATGTGTGTGAGGTAGAAATATTTTTAAATTTGGAAAGGGAATATCAACAGGTGGTTCGGAGGTCGTGCCCTGGAATGTGCAAGTTGAGTGGTAAAGCAATGAACATATGACATGAAATTTGCTTCTAGAATGCTTCAGAATGTCTGCTTACAGGATATGGAATTTGATTGAATTGACTATTGAATATCAGTGGTGAGAAATGGAAAGAAACTTAACTTCTGCAGACGCAAGCCGTGTTTTCAAAATGTGGTCATTATGTGAATAAAAAATGATGTGAATGAAATGAAATTCATTTCTAGGAGAAGGCATGATGATTAGTTGCATGCTATATTATATAAATATGGTTAGTCTGAGTGCGGGAGAAATATTTTTAACATACGCAAAACATTCCACTGACATCTTGGCAGGTGGAGTGCAGGATGAAACGTGTCATTTCTGCACATAAGAAATTTACCAAATGGCATAAAATGCATTTCTAGAGCACAGCTTGATTTCTAGTTGTAGGCTCTATATATATTTAGTCTGAGTAGTGAAGAAATGTTTTTAAAACATGCAATAATTTCTGCTGACGGCTTGGATGAAATATAGGACGAAACATGTAATTTCTGGAAATAAAGAATTGAACAAATGACATGAAATTTATTTCTAGAGCAGGGCATGATTTCTATTTACAGACAATACAAATATATTTGTATTGTCTATACAAATATATATATGACATATATATTTGTATAGACAATATACATATATATATATATTGGCAATCAGCTGTTCTCGTTTTCTGGAGTGTACACCAAACTGTTTACAGTTCAAGGTACAGGTACTGGCAAAAGGGCAAGGGTGCAAAAGCCTCGGCGGTCTTCCTGTGGATTCGTGGGTGCATCAACGAAGATGGGCATAATTTTCGGGATGGCTGTATGTGCGACAGCTGATATCTTTCCTCTTCTGTGCCTGTGTGCGCCCTGACGCATATACAATAATATAAATGTTGTGCGCAAGTGACGTATGCTCTAGGTTAGGGGGTCCGTCATGACACAGTGAGAAATAATGCGACGGATCTGACGGAAAGCACGTTAGCTCGGTTCCCGTTGAGTGTTTGTGCGCTGACTGAACTTCTATTTTTAAAAACAGCTTCAATATATTGCAGTTGTAGCGAGATAGTTTCCTTGGTTTTGTCGCATATTGCGTTCACTTCATCTGCTTTTTCTTTTCGCCAAGTGGTGTAACCCCCGCTTTGACTATGGCGGCCTCCCTAAGGTTTATGTGTCAGTTTTCGAAACACTCATATTGTTACATGTGACACATTGTAGTGTACTGCAGCCCAGGTCCCCCAAACTCACCTCGGAAAAGCGTGCAACGAAGAAAGCCGCCACTAGATACCCCACTGTTGCCGTTCCGGATCACTTCAGCGCGCTAAGTTTAGCGGCAAAATGTTTTTGTTGTTTCTGCGAATGAATCTAGTCTTTATATGTCCAAATAAAACGCGTATAACAACTTTTTCTGTCGTGTTTCACTTTTCGGTCCCGTTTTTAAACGTGTTGAGCGATCGGAAGGATCTAGTGCACGGCTGCGTGCATCACGTAGCGTGCCTGTCGTACCAGGCGCCGCAGGCGCTGCAGTCGTCCATTTCTCCTTCGGTGACTTGGCCTGGCTTGGATTGTGCTTCAACTGGATCTTTAGCGCGCTACAATCGAACGCAAGGCAACGTCTGGTAACAATGGGGTGTCTAAGGGCGGCCTCCGGCATTGCACGCATCGGGATAGGAACAAATACATGGGAAAATGGCGACCTTGAGGGAGCTGCTGCAGCCAGCTTCACTGTTTGACTGATAATTTGCACGGTTACTTCTTTAATGTTATTTGAATAACTTTCATCTGATACTGTACCATTAAATAGCATAGGAATCCATTATGGTTTATAATTATTTTTCCTTTGCAATGTTCCCACACTAATCTTAGTGACAAGTTGTCTCTCATTAAATTCCTTTTGAGTTGTATTTCACACTGCTTACAGCATAATGTGAGAATGAGAAAATGTATGCTTCACATGTTCTCAGCATCCTCTACAGCAACTGCTCTTGGGCTTAAAATCCAGAAACTACACACGAAAAAAAAAAACAAATGTAGAACAGACGACACAGCAAAAAGGACACGACAAAATGATTGGGACTGTGTTATGCTATAATTTGTGTGTGTGTGTGTGTCTCTCTGGTTCTGCATTTTTGTGAACATGTGCCATGTTGCCGGCATAGCCTCAGACATAAAAATGCAGACAAAAAAGTTGAGAACTCCATCTTAACATAACAAGAGAGAACAAAGATGGGGACACAGGAAACTTCTAGAGCATTGGCACATACGCGGTGACCCCTCGGTCTGTAACAAAAACCGTGGCCCCTCCCCGAACAATACTCCCATCTCCTTAAATAGCGACCGGTTGTGCAATCTCTCATTCAGTTTGGCACTGATGATGTCCGTCGCATGACGGACGAAACGTCTGAGTAAACCTTGTTATTTTGTTATGTTAAGTCGGAGTTCTCTACTTTTTTGTCTAGTTATGTCGTCTCCCGGCTTTTGGAGTGTTTTTGCATAAAAATGCAGGTTGTGAGAGGCACATAAACACTGCTTACATTGCTAACCTGTCTATCACAAGACATGTGAAAGGATTGCCAAATTAAAATTCAATAATACAAAAATGATTCTGAAATACATAATTCCAATAGAAGGGAGAGTAAACATTGGAATAACAGGTAAAGGCAAAGCACTGAAGTGTTGGCATTCTTCTGATGTGTATGATATACTGCTCTATTTAACCCATGACATATATGTTGTCAAACATTAACTTCTTGCATTCAAAATCCAGATGCTATACCTATTCCATCTAAGCGACTCGTCTTTACACGGACACGTGGCACACCATTTTGGCATAAAGATTTGATATCTCTGCTTGTTGGACATATCAAGCAAATACTGTGCCAAAATTGTGTTACCTACATGACATGCTGCATCTGCTGAGAAATACTCCTGAAGCGATTAAAGGAAGTGCATACGAGTACATATGCTTTGCAAAGTTGTTCCAAAGTTCCAAGTAGTTGTTACAAACTATGCTCGTGTTGAATTGGCAAAGCATTAGTCATCTCATAACAAAGTGATGAAAGAAACTAGTGAGAAATGCAAAGCCGCAAGCACTGTTGCATGGCCATGTTCACAATGGGCAATGACGCTTTTCACTTTACGTACCACGGACTGACTATGCTCAATGAGTGGTTTGCAGTGTTTGATTGATGTAGGCCATGGCAACTACCAATGAACTTTGCAGATTGTACAATGATATCTTTTGTGAACAAGACAAACCTCAATATATTCTCATGTAATTTTGATCTTACAATTAATTGAGTTGATGGTTTCAGGTATATAGGTGTGCACCTCTCTTCTGATATTTAGTGGAAATCACACAGTAGTTACACATCCTCTAAGCCTCTTAAAAAAATTGTCTTCTTGAAGTGGGCACGAAAACTACCTTTCGCAGACAGTACACTGCTGGCATACAAAACCCTTGTACAAAGGGACACTTGCACAAACCTTGTTGTGCCTTGGAAACGGTACAAATGACATCATACTGTTCAACAGAGCCACCAATTTGGTACAGTTGAGCTACGCTCAAAGCTAGGGGGTACGAGTTCGTGTCTAAAAGGCACGGTCTTGAGGGGATTACGGTGGTCTCTGAGAGAGCACGCGACTTTCAGTCCTACTTTTCTTTCAAGAGGAGGCAGTGAACAAGTGCCCATTCGTGGAACCCAGCCCTCCCCTTCCAATTTGTTTCGGTATCAGTCTGTCTACCAACGTCATGATGACATTTATATTCTGTTGAGTTTCTTACGTGCTGTCCGGGACATGTATGTAGGTAGGTATGCCAAGAAATTTTTGTATTATTAACCTTTGTTGTAGTTTGAATCCCTCGAAAAACCATTGCACAGCACCAGAACACAAAAGCTACATAATGACCCAGTTTCACCAACCTTTTCAGCATCTGAACTAAGATGAACGGTCATTAAACTATCTGCTTCACTAAAGGAGTTATTATTACTGAAATATTCACCACATCACCGATGTAAAAAAAGAAGTGTCTGTTAAGTTCAAGAATTGGCAACCCTTGATATTGGTTCAGTTAACTAGAGTTGGTGAAACCGGGCCCATGGAAGTCACCGAAACATTCATCACATCACAAACCAAAGTTTGTAAAAAGAATTGAGTGCTAGCATGAAGTTTTGGCAATTGTGAGTAGCATTTTAACTGCTGCCTATGTAGCTGCAGCATAATTACAAGTAATTCAAAAAAAGTAGTACAAAATTTGAGGGTACTCTACTCTATCCTACTCTGCATGGTACTAAAAACTCTGATGATTCCAAGTGCTCATCGTCTTGGCCCAGATTCTGTAGCAGATTTATCAGCCATTTGTGTTCCTATTTGTGGTACTGTGGCAAACTTGCCACTCCACCCACATGCCAGCATTCCTAGTTTACACATAACATGTAGTAGAAGTGTATACGAAGAGGGGAGTCAAGTCCCTGTAGATCACATAAACAAAATGCAGAAAGCGACACTGAAGATTTTTGTTTAAGTTTACTTTGTACAAGCTTTCGCGTGGAGGTCCACGCTTCCTCAGGTAGGACCTCAGGTAGGACCTGAGGAAGCGTGGACCTCCACGGGAAAGCTTGTACACTCTAAAGCCTGTGACGGACATGTGCCAGTTAAAAACGTTCCCTCAGAAAGTGGAGCGGGTGCACAGCCGTAACCGTCTGTAAGCAGCGGTAACGGTTATCAAATAGCAAGCACAGCGATCCTCATCGCCAAATTTCAGCAGGTACAAAGCCGTCACGCTGGTTTGAAACGGCTTTTGCCCGCTGAATAATATGTGTGCCTCCTGAACCTCGTACTCGTGTGCTTGTTGATATTCCTGGGTAGGCTCTCGCAAGTCCCGTGGGCCCCATTTGCAACATTCCTGGGAAAGTCCAAAGAACACCCCACAAAGACATAAATGCCCTTATACTGGTGGTTAATGTCCTTTTAAATTACATTGATATACTCTTATTATTTTGTATAGAGTTACGCATATTTATCATATTTCGAGCGTTCTTTTACATGTTGATATAGAGCTTTGTGGGAAGCATCTGCAGTTAACGTGGTGTTGGAGGCCTGCATAAAAAAGACAGAGAGCACATATGGTGATTTACATTTTATTTGGGTACAACAATATATATATTGATCATGGACGACAACCACACACGACTAGTGCAATTAATATGAAAAGAAAGCGCCGATATTCTTGTTTGGCTAATTCTTTAGCATATCGCAGGTTCGACTGTATGACGCATTCAACCTCGAAAGCGCTGATCTTACCTAGTCTCCTGTTCTTCTTGACTGCACCTGGAAATTGAGCACAATGGAAGCGTGAGGCAAATATGTATCAAAGCTACAACCACACCTCCGCACTTCGTTGTAGTAAGGTGGCTGTCATTATAAAAAGTTGGCATTCCTTGTCAAATAAATTTTTGCTGCTCAACCGGTTTAACGTAGGGAAAGAGGTAACGTTTTCCTTAGTTTTAGGGACATGCAGGATAATGTGGATGACTAGTATAAAATCACTTCGATGTGCTTACATTTACTTAGATTAGCTTGTGCTTACACTAGATTTCAGTTCGACAACACACGGGTTGGTGCGGGTGGGTGCGGGCACGATTGCTGGATTCGATTCATACGGGTTGACAAAATCGTCAACGACTTCTTGTGCATTGATGGATCCAAGCCTGAAACACAGGAACAGAGAATAAAGAAAACGCACTATTTTCGCATGCTGCGCTGTGCCAACTCTGAGCTCTGAAAAAAAAATAATAATAAATAACTTTCCAGAAAGCGTTCCAAGTTCGTCTGCAACAACAACATGCGTGGTACCACACTCATCGTGGTCGTCTGTAACCGTTCAAAAGCCCATTTCAGAAGATCTTCATGCAAGCAACACTGCGATCCGAAGCGACTAGAACGCACATTGTACGAAGCGTCTCACAGCATATAGGTGCATTAAATGCGCAAGCTAATGAAGGATTGGTTCAAGACTGAACTGGGCGCACACATTAATCTGTACATTAATGTTGCCTCCGGCAGAAACCCACATACAGGTACCGCGTTCACTTGTGCACATCACTCGTTTTCTGGAAAAATCGCCCAACGCTTTTTTGCTCGTATGTAATTTCCTCAACACGTAGCAACCAAAAGCGTACGCAAACTTGTGAGGAAATATCTATATCGCCAGCACGAAGGTGTAGGAACACCCAGAAAACGCCAACGTGTGAGGCGTCAGATTCTGGGTCAGATTTCAGATTCAGATTCAGGTTCACCGGAACAGGACGCTTAACCCATATAACGTTCTTAAAACAACGTCACACAATGGAAATGACTAATCGGGAACATACCGCCTCCAGAATAACTCCACCTTGATTTTCGGTTGGGTTGCCTGTTACACATGGTTTACACTGGGTGGTTTTCAAGTTGAGAAGTGGCGCTACGCATGCTGGGTCTCCGAACTTCCGGTCCGAAATTGCGCTCAATTGGAGCAAAGCAAAACTTTATACCATCTGGCTTAAACGGCAACCAAGATGAGTTCGCCAGGGAATGCCTGCACCCCAAAGAAGTAATGTACTGTAACAAATACTTCGCACGCACTTTGCTTATGACAAAGATAATATTTCGTGACACATCGTGCATGTTTCGGTTTCGTTCGGCGTGCGCTTCAAAATCGCAATGTTTTGCTGTGGGAAATGTTCTGTTACGATGCGGTCAGTTTGACCCTTCAAATAACAAAGATAACAGGCAATATTTCAGATATGGCGCAACAAAATGTACAGGCAGTATTTTACGCTGCAATCTTCTGCACGCTGACATTAGTACGCATGTAATCGTTTTTTTTTTTTTTTTTGTCTGGGAAGAAGCTCTGACTTTAGTGATATTCTATTCACATTATGAATCAATAATCTTATCGCAGCGACGCACAATTCAACGTGATAAGTACACAGCACGGCATTTGGTGACAAGTGCCTACACCGGCCCCTTAGTTCAGTTTTTGTTTACGTTGACAACATTTTTCCAAAGGCGCAGGATCCAAGGTATGCGATACATTTTATGTCCCTTTTCCGCAGAATTAGTGCATTTAAGCCCAGAACATCCGCTTATTTTTATGTTGAAAAATCACGCTTACTCTATACGACTGCAACAGAACTTCGGACCGGAAGCGTAAATCCACGTGATATTGCAACTTCCCTTACGTCATTTTCACAGGAAGTTGCAAACCACCCTGCGAATAAGCAGCCTTGACTTGTCTTCGGCTTGGCCGTCCCTCGCCACGCTCGAGGAGCTTCACGCGCCAGCTGCCGAGCTTTCGCCCCCTCCCTACTCGAGCCCTCGCCAGCCGCCGGCTCTAAAGCGAAACGCACCGCCTCGAAAATATTGTCGCCACCGGCGTGCGAGCTCGGAAGATCTCTGATTGGCTGCGCATTATATGTATAAATATTTGGATGCTCGTTGGTCTCCAAGAACTGGTGTCAGTGTCCTTCGCGCTGATTGGGCGAGAGTCATTTGATTGAGGCGCGCGTATCCAAACGGTCGGTCGAACGGAGGAGAAAGAAAAACGACAGAGGAGACATCGCGTCTGTCCGGCCACGCGTGTTCTCTCGGACTTCGGACAGCAACCGTTGTGCACGCAGACGTTAGGGGTAGTTTGAGGGTTTTGAGTGCTTTAGATTTAGATTGTGGCGAACTGCTAATGTGAGGACGGAATGGCACATCCACCTGATCATCACAACAGCTGGAAGACGAACATGACAGGAATCCCTGCACCTCCAAAGGTCGCAGAAATCGTCAGAGAGGAAGTCTACACTCTTTCCGACGTACTGCAGGTGAACGATAAGACAAGTTTGATTACTTTTTTGTGACCGAAGGAAGTAATGCAGGTTTATCACGTTAAGTGTATTACGTACAACATTTACGAGTCATTCGGTACGTTAGCGGCGTTTCATTGTGCGGTGCATTGCCGTAACTTGTACGTTTCTGATATGCCGCTAATCAAATTATGTGTGGTTATGCTAGTTGCTCCTCATGCACGTCGCAGCCGTTCATTCACTATGATCTGCGAACATTCGTGACAAATGCGCTTTGGTGTTCAAATACGAAATCAAGATCGATTATCTATGATAGCAGTGATTTTCGTGCAGAGTTACGGATCATCAATAGATTTTTTTTTAGTTCTCCCGCAGCCATCGGCAACGACGACGCACATAGCTCAGTATTGGCTTCTGAACTGCCCTTCGATGTCGAAGCACCTAAAGCGCCTAAAGCTCCAGTGAAGCCTGTTACAAAACGTAAAAATATATGTACTGTAGCTTTTTCGAGGCAGTTCCCGAGGACAAATAAACTTGATTTGTCATATACCATCGGCTTTTTGATTGTCTGCTTTGGGACAGCATGATCGTTGCTCTACAGCAAGACAGCAAGCGCTGACGACAAACGGAAGAGGCTGGGGGGGGGGGGGACGAGAGGAGAGACGCAAAACCCGAGGAGAGAAGGGGAAAGGAGGTCGGTCTGCGCATGCGCACTAGGCTCCAGCTTTTTTCCCGCGCTGCAGCTCGGGGCCCCTGTGAGTGGCTCCTGGAGATCACGTGGTTTGGGCGCCCTCCATTTCCCTGGACCATTGCGTAAACGGGAGCTCCCGGCGGATGCCCTCGCGCTCTCTGCAGGGAATAGCCCACGTTCGGCATTCACGGTGCTTTTCTGGGGCATATTCTTGAATCGCCCTATTGGGCATTCATCCGACGTTCTCAGGACATATAAAATTCGCAATGGTTGTTTGGGTTCGTTGGAGCGTACTACGTTGTTCCGCGCTCCGCCGGTGAGGAGTGACATGGCACAACGTATTCTCCCGCAGTACGTTCCTTCCCGCTGCCCGCTTTCTTGCCGCTGTCTGCGTTGCAACCTCGCCTTTGAGAGGGATGACAGGTTGCTTTTTAAGTACATGTCTAATGTTTGCTTAAGGTAAGTCAACCTTGCTGTGGTGCATCGCACGACGCCTGCGTTTTACTCATGTTTAACAATCGGAGTACATTCTGTTGCAGACGGTGGATGCATTGCAATGGCGGCAGGAGAGGATCGGCTGCATCGGTGAAGCGACGATGTACATTACAAGCGAGGTTAATTGTATTCTTTCGTTATAGGTGACCGTGGGACTGTATCGATTGCGAGGAGGTGAGTTACAAAATGGAGTACTATTCCAGCATTAACGTTGGAACAATACCAGCGTGATATTCACTTCGGTTTCTTTACAGGGTGTTTGCTGTCTCAACGGTCAAACATACGCGTGCAAGATGGAACTGCTTCTCACATGGAAATGGCGCAATTGGTGTCTGTTGCCACTTGTTGGGCAATTGTTCCTCGGCCATTTCATTTGAGGAACCGTCATGTTCGTCACTAAGGATCTTCATTGAGCTTTCAGTGCCAGCCTGTTCGAAGTTTCGAGGATTGTGTGTTCGGCGTTTGGAGGACTGCCTGGTGCATCGGATCATCGAATGGGGTTGTGTGTCCGTGCAACGTGTGCTCCATATGTGTGTGTTGGGATTAGTGAACCGTGTATGTTTTCCATTCGGCAAACGATGATGTACTGGATGCAATTTAAAGGTATGTGCAAGCCAATAAAATTTGGTGTTTCATGTTCGATGTGCTTGGAGCATTTTCTTCCTTGGTTTTTCTTTTTTTGCGAAGCGTGGAGGTAATTTTTCTGTTAGGGAACTAGAGAGGCGCAATGTGTTTCGCGTATTAGTGGGTACAAGTAACCCTTCGATACGTCCGGTACACTGTGGCTCCTGGCGTCAGCAGGGATGTCGTACCAGTTGCTTCAGGGGGCACACGGCACCTGCAGCTTTCGCAGGCACCGCGTGCCCCTTGAAGTCGTGTGGCATATTTTTTAAAAAATGTGCCAGTTGATCAGACGGTATCTATCCGTCACTGGGTTTAAAGTGTACAAATTAAACTTAAACAAAAATCTTCAGTGTCGGTTTCTGTATCTTGTCTATATAACATGTACTTATAAGAGTGGTTTAAACCACCTCGCAGAAGTTGCAGATGCTGTTCATCAACTTTATTTTGAGATGGACAGGGAGTTTCATTGCCTGGGGCGATACTCTACCCCGTAGCTGCTTGTGGTGTGAGGAAGGAAATAATGTCCCATGGAGTCCAAAATTGCCAAAAGAGCTTTGAGAGCAGGCATTCATGGGCGCGATTTAGCCATAGGCCAAGCAATTTTAGAGAGAGGGGCAGGAGTTCAGATAATTGAGAGATCTGAAAATGGCAGTTTGGAAAGCTCGGTAGTGTGGGCAATGACAAAAAATATACTCTGCGTCTTCTACAGCACTGCAGTGACAGTATCTGAGAGAGTCAACTTGCCTCAGGTGGTAATGACACTGAGCTGTAAATGTCCCATTGAGTCACCGTGAACCATCTTGGCGAGAAGTGTTTTGTGGCATCCAGAAACCAAGCTCTGGGTCAACATTGCTTAGTATAGACGGGAGGAAAATGTCAGTTGTCCATTGACAGGAAGACTATTTACACAATTCATTGATGTGTTGGTGAACGAGATCTGCTGTCTACATGACCAGTAACAGTCCTTCGCTATCTTTCACTGTGATTTAATTAAACACCTCCCTCATGTGACGGTGTTCCCGGCACAGTTTTACCTTGCTGAACCACTTTTCGCGGCTCTTATCAAACATAACATTAGCGGTTCTTCGTAGGCTGGAGGCCGAGGAAAGCAAGAGACGTTTACATGACGTTTACGTGATTACCGTTGTGACAAATGGTCGACACAGCAGTTTTGCGGTACGTTTTATATGTTGCTCATCCTGGACATTTTTCGCTACCCGATTTCCTGTCCAAAACAGCTACGACTGCATCAATGTCACTTCACCCATGAATTCCTTCATGAGTTGCACGCGCGTGTTAGCACACCAAGTCGTTACACGTCTGAAAAATACCTGACGAAATCGGCAGAAGAAACATATGCTTTATTAGAGCTTGCAGTGATTATCCTTTTTATGCAGCACATCCCGCAACACCATACGGCTCCGTCGTTACTCCATTTTCTCAAATAGCCTCGTCCCCACTGGTAGCCGAACCGCTGAAGCGTTGTTTTCCTAGTATTCATACGCGTAGTTATTTACGCCTGTAACCTAATTAAATTAATGAATAATTGAGAGATACATGCTGAATACGACACATAATTGCATAAAGACTCGTTATTCTGGAGTGTGACATTCTTAAACACTGATTTTCTCACGTAAAACCATGCTTCACACTGGACTGCGTAGAGCCGTTGTGATTTATTTTGACAGCTTGAATTTCAAATGATTGGAATTTTAAGGGGTGGATTTCTTAGCGTGGATTTCAAAAGTTTTATTATTAAGAGTGGGTAGCAGGGTACACCCGCCTCTGGAGGCTTGGGATAGTGGCACAGATCTCGGGTGTTGCAAGCGTCCACATCGCAGGGGCGTGCGAGAGTAAGGAGAACTGTGCAGGGACGGACCCTTTGAGGCGAACGAGAGCACGACCGAAGTCAGAGGCCGGGCAGTCTTCGTCGACGTGGCGAAGGTAGCAGGAGCAAGGGTTGTCTTCTGGGTCCCGGAAAAGTCCGCTAATAGAGAGTTTTAGCAGACCGTTGATAACGTGGCTAGCGTCTCACCGTATCAACCGGAACCAATCAGTGAATAAGATTCTGAGTCACGCACGAGTGCGATTGGTTCCGATAGAGACGATAACTTTATCAACGGTATACTAAAACTCACTAATGGAGTGTAAAAAGTGAGCCCTCCGGAGGACGCGAAGGGCCACGTTGAAGACGAAAGTTGCCAGGTGCTCCGTCGGTGCATAACATGACGTCACAGATCTCAAAAATAAAAATTGATTTCCTCTAACTTTCGCGTCACGTGGAGCCAAAATATTCAGCAGGAATGTTAACTGGGACACGAAGATTTCAGAAACATAACTTTGGTAGGGTTCTAAAGACACGAGACTCAGTCCTTAGGTCCATAGGTGAGTAAAATGAATCCACTGGCTGTCACATCGCTGATGGTCATAGTTGCCTCGCGACGTAGAGCCGCCAATTATTATTACGGCTCCTGAAATAAAACCTGCCTTTCGCCTCCCCCCCCCCACCCCCCGACTCAGTTTTCTTTGGACTGATTTACATTTTGAAACGATTTTATGAATGATGTGAGTGTAATATCGAGTAACGTGTGCGTGAAGAGATGAGAACTGTGGAACGCAGCAAGGGGGACGCTTGGTCGCGCGTGGTTGCGTCGAAACATCGTGGCTCCCAAACTGAGGGCGAATCTTCTAATGACGGAAGGAAGAATGTAAAGCACGGACGGCGCTCGACGCTAAAAAGGGAAACTAGTACGAGATAGGCAAGGGATTAGATGTGAAGTCAACGAAGCTCTTGTCATACATACACGTGTATCGGATGTCAGCAGACAGCGCTAAATTGTGCGTTGCAGGAATGTGATATTAAAAACGGCTATCAGACGATGAATTAAGATGAGGAAATTAACTGCGGGTGGTGGACGCAATTTTGCACTTTCCAGTGCAAAACTTGCGCAAGAATAATGCACCAATGACATATTCAAACTCGGTGGCATTTGTAGCTGTCAGAATTTTGCAGACACAGTAATCAACGAAACTTGGCGTAACATGAGAACAAGGGCCGAGTGGTAAATGATCAATAGGTAATTGAATAAAAATGTCCTTGAAGGATCCTAAAGTTACGTACATGTTACAAGTCACAGAGTGCCCTGCTAACAACAAGAAGAACACAGCTTCCCTAAAATAGCCAAATTAAAATTAGCATGCAAGCCATACCTAAACCAGCTCCCGTGGCATAGTGGTTAGGATGATCACTTTCCACGCCGAGACTGGGAGGTGACATGGGTTCGAATCCTGTCACCGGCTGTGCTATCTCAGGTTTTCCCTGGGTTTTCTGAAGACTCTCCAGACGAATGTCGGCACAGTTCCCCCTGAAGTCGGCCCAGGACGCATACTAACCCCACTATCCCCCACTCCTCCCTGCTGTCCTCTCTTCACCTGTCAACGTCTGTCGCTGCTCATAGCCACAGTTGCTTCGCGGCGCTAACAAGGAACTAAAAAGAGCCATCCCTAAAAAGATGCCTTTCGCTGGAAGCCGTCACTGTGCATGTGATATCGATACACTCGAGGAGGTCATCATACGATGTATGGGATGTGTTCTAACAGTTTACAGGAGCTAGAACTGTATTCATATGAATTTTCCTGCTACTTCTAAAGTCTGACTGACGCTAGATATTTTCGGTGGGTATTGCAATCGTCGTTCGTTTTCTTACTAGGCGCTTGATATATGGGATTTATCGTGGAAATTCACGGCACGCGGACTTATTATAATTATTATTATGAGTTAAGAGTTGTTAGCCATAATCTAAGGCTTGCTACTCTTTGAAAAAAAAATTCGCACACAGACATACTTGCATCCACTCACTGGCGCGTGCGCCCACTCACATACACACTTGTGCTTGCTTACACAAGCACACACTTATTCCTGCTGTACCACTCCAGGCGTCGGTGTACCATCTTTTCAAGCAGCTTGCCTACACAGCTGCTCAGGTCGCCAGGGTGAAAGTTGTCCAGGTTGTTGGGCTGTTTGTTAGGCTTCAGAAGGGGCTTTATCTTGAAAGTTTTCCATTCCGTCGGGATTTTTTCTGATGCCCATATCACGTTGTACATGTCGAGTAGGTGCGTGAGGGCGTTGCTTCCTAACTTTTTCAATGCTTGGTAGGAGATTCCGTCCGGTCCGGGCGCGGAGTGCGAGGGGCAGGAGTGGAGGGCTTCTAGCATTTCTCTGATAGTGACGTCGTTGTCCAGGAAGGTCACGTGATCCCTGGCGTCACTGGATCTGGTTGGTGCGGGGCTTTCTGCTGTGGGTTGTACATTGCCTGTTAGTCGTTTGCAGTAGTCGTCTGCTAGCTCCTTTAGCGGCCGCTTTGTTACTAGGGAGAGGGACGTGAACGGGTGCTGTTGGGTTGCTGTGGTGGTTTGTTGCTTCATGCAGTCGTAGAGTTTTCCGATCGTCTGTTTCTCAAGGATGCTGCAGAACTGGCGCCAGTTTGTCATTCTCAGTTTCTGGAATGGTCTTCTGATTTTGCTTTGTACCTTTCTGGCTTCGCGCTGGTCGGATGGCAATTTGGTTCGTCTTGCTCGTTTTTCAGCGCGTCTTCGTATGGCCCTGAGGTGTTCATATTCCCCATTCACTTGTGGTACGGTGGCGAGAACACTGAAACTTGCAGTAGCTCCAGTGAGTTGTCTGTTGACTTCCTTTGTAAAGTCCGTGATGTCGCTGTTTTTGAGGTCATACATTTCGAGAGCTTTTGTGAAGCGGCCCCAGTTGGTTTTCCTGATGGTGTCCTTCTTGTGGCATTCGTCAGGGAGGGAGATGGTCGTGAGCACAGGGATGTGATCGCTTCCATGCGTCTCTGTGTCTGTGATGCAGGTGGTCCTGTTCAGGAGAGAACGGGAGACGAGGGCTAAATCCAGTACTGTCTCCGCTCTGGGAAACGTTGGTTGCCCGTCGTTGGCCACGAAGAGCTCCAGCTCGTCGATAAGGACTTCGATTTCCGAACCACGTCTGTCTGTAGTGCTGGAACCCCAGATGATGTTGTGTGCATTGAAGTCTCCACACACTATGTATATGCTGGTAGCCTTTTCACCTCATCCACAAGGTCTCGAATGTTGATGGGTGTACGCGGTTCAAGGTAAACACTGACGATGGTAATATCCTGTTTGTGTATCCTGGCACGTGCTGCACAGAGTTCGAGGGCGTCAGAACTAGTAGTTAGCGTGGCCCACTGTGGTATGGAGGACTTGCTTTGTAACGCAGCTCTGCTTGGACCAGTGGGTCTGCTGGATTGGTAGGTCATGTATCCGGGTCGACAATATGACTGCGGAAATCTACCCTCTGAGATGCAGAGGATTGGAAATTTGTGACGTGTCACGAATTCTGTAAAGTCTGCTATCATGTTTTGCATCCACCGGCATTTTCACTGGAACACTGTGTTGCGGCTATATCGGTTGAGGCTATTGTCCATGCTTGAAGCTGGAGAGGAGGCTTGCTAGTTGTGGTTCCAGGGCCATTACTTGGCGCACTTCGGGTATCTCTGTGGAGTTTGAAATAGCCGCAATGAGAGCCCGAAGAGTCGTCAGAGGAAGAGGTACCACGGTTAACACAAGTTGGACACCCTCAGGGATTGCTGGTGCTGTGCTGCTTGGCGCCGTTGCCGTCGCAGCAGACTGCGTTGGTTTCAAATTCCAGACGCTTGGTGTAGCTTTGGGTTGGCTTGTGCAGGCTTAGTAGCTCTTTGTTGAGTCTCCTGTTTCTTTTGTGTTGTAGCTCTTGGTAGAGGAGGGAAATCCTCTCCACTTCGCGCCGGGATCGGGGGAGGAGTCGGTTGGGGGCGTTGCTTTATCACACTTTTTACACTTTTTTTTTAGCACACTTTATCTCGTTGCGCGTTGTACACTGATGGAATACGGGCCAGCAAAGGCGCGGCACCTTTCTGGTCCTCTGCAGTATTTGGCAATGTGGCCAAAGCGTTGGCACCGAAAACACTGCGTGGGAGTGAAGTACTCCGTTACCGTGAACTTGTTCAACTTCGGTCGGCATAGGAGTGTCACCTTTGAACGTAAGGACGACGCTGTCAGTTGGTCGTGATGATGTCACTCCTGAGTCATCCTTGCGGTATCTCTGCTGTCGTCGGGTTTCGATAACACCAAATGGCTTAAGGTATGCGAGCAGTTGTTCATCAGAGTAGGGTGTCTTCATGCCAGATATTTTTGCTACATTTTTGACGTAGGACTCGGGAATTTTTGTTGTGACTACCGTGTTTCCAAGGCAGGTCATTCTGAGCAGGGCTTTCGCGGCGGCAAGCGCTGCTAGTGTGACTGTCAGGCTGCCGTTTTTCGCGTAGCGGTGGCCTTTGATTTTTTTCCTAGGTTGCACGAAGCACCTCGGTGGCCATCACGTTCGGATTTCGGCGGTGAAGAACAGTACCAGCCTGTGATTTGCCTGGAACCTCGCGCTGACGCTATAAGGAGAACGCTCGCTGATTGGTCTAGGGAAATGTTGTCTGCTACTCCTCTGTCGTCTGCTACTGGGCTGTTCGGGGTTCTGGGCCTTTCTCCTCGCTGGGCAATGTTTCGGCCGCTCCTTCTAACCCCAATTCTCCGGGAGAACTGGCAAAACTGGTTTACGGCGGCAAAGGGACAAGGCGCTGACCCCCACTAGCCGGCAAACCAGGACGAGTTCTCCTTATAACGTCATCGGTGACGTGGCATCACACCTTATCCTCCTCGTAATACCCGGAGTGGCGAGTTAAGGGTGAAGGCGCGGACCCATGTTTATGTGAGGTTTCTTTTTTTGTTGTTGTTGTTGTTGTTGTTGTTGGAAACAAATTGCACACATCAAAACATTTTGCGCCATTCGGTAAAATGACACACTATCATCAGACGTCTTAACCTGAAATTTTTTTTGGACGGCCCTCTGTACTCCTTTAAAGAAGCTCAGAAATCGATCTAAAAAAAAATCCGTTCCGAACGCGTTGTGGAAGCAGGTAACTTAACTTGATGATTAACACAAAAATTTTTTCTGTACGCGACATTTTTGGCAGAAAAAAATACACTTGAACATCGCCGCGCATGTTACCGCTCGACTCGCTCTTCAGGGTCAAAGGTCAGATATGCCGATTTTTCGCTTCTTTCCCTTTTCTTTTCGTTTCTTCCTTTTCTTTTTCTTTTTTTTCTTTTTTTTCGTTTTCTCTCTATTTTTTCGTTTTCTTTCCTGTATTTCGTTTTCTCCCTTTTTTTCGCTTTCTTTCTTTCGTTTTTTTTTTCGTTTTCTTTCTTGCCGCCTTCTTTCCGTTTTTCGTTTTCTTCCTATCTTTTCGACCCCTTTCCTTTTCCGTTCCTCTTTACGAAAGGAATAGCAAGTCGGCCTTTGCCTGACTAACCTTTCCTTGTTTTTTTTTTCTCAATAAACATATCCCCCCCCCCCCCGATTTTCAAGTGCCGCAGAACCGAGCCATACTCGTGCTGTGTGTTCATTAACGAACACTAAGTATGTGTGCGAAATATCTTGGTCCAACTGTTCGAAAACATTTTTTTAGTTCCCACTCCTGCCCGTCAGACCGTCGGCAAACCCTGCGCACTGGCGCACCGACGTCACTGCTCTCGGTTTATCTGTCTTTGGCTTGGCATGAACTCTTGGCTTGGCCGCTTGGTTTCTTTCGTTTCGTCCTCTGTGCATCGTACAAAAGCGAACCGCTGTTATGTTATTGCTAAGCCGGAAACAAAGCATGTGAATATTTTATTAGCACGGCGTCGTTTGGATAGTGCACTTCCTTGTTCTGACCTTGCCTTTTATGGGCTGGGGCGATATGATACGTGATATGCCACGGCGAAGTTGTCGAAAATGTGACGGTGCTACGCTGTTAGAACAATAATAATAATAATAATTTTATTTCACCAATGACACTTGGTGGGGGAATGCAGACAAAAAGCTGCAAAAACTGCAGCTTGACGAGGTCTGACCCCCCTTTGTACACTCGACAGATAAAGCAATGACAAAACAGCAAACCAGACAATGCAAAGCGAACAGCAATGACAAATAGCAAACCAGATGAATCACGGAGTTAGACAATGGTAATGAACACAATGCATTAAGATGCATAAAACAAAAAAGCTATGAGAACACACGAAATAATATGACTATCCTAGTGAACATACATGGCCTTTATTGAGCGAATTGAAAGACAGCTGATGTTAATGTTGTTTTGGATATGGGAATTAATATGTCGTGGAAGATTATATGAAACCAACTGTGTGCCAGAGTTAGTTCGTGCACACGGTGTGAAGTAGGACTCATTGTAGCGTAGTGAATAAGAAGTTAATCTCATGGTTAAATTGGCTAGGGCTAGAAAGATGTGATTATTTTGCTTTACTGAACTTGCATATGTAATGGACATACGGTACTTATAAAGATCCATAATTCTGATTATGCTAAATTTCGCGAAGAGGGATCCTGTTGGATGTAAAAAGGGAACGTTTGCTAGGTGACGAAGTACCTTCTTCTGACACAAAACTAACCTTTCAAGATGTGTTTGCGTTGTGGTTCCCCAAACTAGGTGACAGTATGTGAGGTGAGGGTAAACCAGTGCGTTATAGGTCATAACTTTTGCCTTAGTTGGAAGGACGTTTCTGTGTCGACCTAGAATGCCGATCACGCGCGATATTTTGTTAGTGATGTAACCGACGTGCTTATCCCAGGACATCGTATCAGTGAACCAGACGCCCAGTGACTTCAGCTCCCTGACAAAAGATATCGTGCTTGTACCGACAACAATAGATTCGGAACAGGAAGTAGCCTTATGCGGTGGGTGGAAAACAACAGCCTTGGTTTTAAGGGGGTTAATTATCAAATAATTTTTAGTAGACCAGGTGTAGAAGGTTGATAAGAAGTTGTTCATCTTTGTTGTTAAATCTGTGAGACACTTTCCTTGCAGGAATAGGGCGGTGTCATCAGCATAAGCTACTATCTTAATGTGGTTTGATAAGGCAAACATGTCATTCACATAGATAATGAAAAGCAGTGGCCCAAGAATGCTCCCTTGTGGTACACCGGTTGTGATGTGGTGTATTCCCGAACACTGCCCCTGAATATCAACAAACTGTTTGCGATGCTGAAGATAAGTGCGTATTAAATTTAATGGAACACCGCGGATACCGTAGTGCTCAAGCTTTAAGAAGAGAACACCGTGATTCAGTAAGTCGAAAGCCTTGGTGAAATCGATGAATTGACCTAGAGTAGTGAGTTTTTCTTCGAACCCGGAAAGGATATATTCTTTCTGGGATAGAAGAGCTAGTTCTGCGGAGCGTTGCTTTCTAAATCCAAACTGAGAATCGGAAAGTATGGAGTTCTTTGTTAAAAATGATAAAAGACGGCTATGGATTAATTTCTCTAAACCCTTTGAAAACACTGGTAGGATTGATATGGGCCTATAGTTACTGATAACATTAGGGTCCCCACCTTTATGTAAAACGACCACTTTTGCAATTTGCATGTCCTTCGGAAACACACCGGAATAAATTATTTCGTTAAAAATAAAAGCTAATACAGGAGCAATTATATCGAGAACACATTTAATTGGGCGGATCTGAAACCCGTCTTTATCACAACTACTAGTATTCTTGAGGTTTTTAAAAATTGAAATGACCTCCTGTGAATCTGTTGGAAACAGAAAGAAACCGTGGTCTTGGCGTGGAACGGAGTGTATGCCAGGATAATGTGAACTTGTACCTGTGGAATTGTGTAAGCTTGACAGGGATGCAAAAAAAGTGTTAAACTCTCCAGCTAACCGTGCACCAGTTAGAACCGTTCCACCTACGGCCAACTCCTCGACAGGGCTGTTTTCCCGACTGTAAATTGATTTAAGACGCTTCCATGCAATATTTGGCTTAGCAGAAACATTCTCGAAAACTGAATTGTAGTACAGCTTTTTTGCGCGATGTAACTTCGAGTTTACATTGTTTCGGTATTTTTTAAAAATAATTAGATCTTCGGGTGACCTATTTTTTATGAACTTTCTATAGAGCTTATTTCTAATATTTAACATTTGTCTCAGTTCCTTTGTTTTTGCGGAAACCCTGAAAACCTTAACCGGAAAATGCTTATCGTATAGTTTACGAAACTCATCAAGGAAGCTTTCATACGCTCTCTCCGAATCCTTCTCTTTAAAAATGTGTTCCCAGGATGTTAGTAACAGGTCATTTCGAAATGCCTCAAGCGACGACTGCTGAATGGATCGGTGTGACACATGTGTCTGAACCTTTGGTCGTTTGCTAAGTGACGGTATTGCTACAAAAATAGGCATATGATCGCTTATATCCGCGCTGATGACAAAGGCTGTGGGATCGAGTTCATTTGTAATGAACAGGTCTAGTGATGTCGCCGAGACACTGGTGACCCGGGTAGCAATCTCAATGATATTACTGAAACCATTTGCATCCAAAAGTGTTTGAAAGCGTAACTGATGAGTGGTTTTAGTGAGCATGTCAATGTTGAAATCGCCTCCCATGACGAGGGTATAATTACTGTGAGTCACAAAGGAAAACAGTCGCTCAAGAAAATCTAACATAGGTTGAATATGGCCATCCGGCGGTCTATATGTAACTGTGAATAAATGTTTGTCACTTTGTACTGTCAATATTTCAAAATCGCTTGTAGAACAGGTAAAGTCATCTACAATTTGGCAATGAAACGAGTTTCTGACAAGAATTGCGACACCTCCTCCTTTCCTTCCGATCCTGTTAAGAGGGAATAGGGTGTATCCTTGCAAGAGATAGTGATCCTCACCAGAGCACCAGGTCTCTGTGAACATAATGACATCTAGCTGGTCTAGGAAGTCGGAATTGTGGTCTAGGAATTCATCGGAGCATTCCAGTGTTACCTTTTATAAGCTGTCAAAAGACCAAGCAGTGCGAAGCTCTTGGCTGACAGCGACAGCGGTGCCTGCTAAGTTCCTCTCCAAGGATTCCGTCCACGAATGTTATCATAGGTTACCCGGGACTCCAGAGGCAATTTGGAATCTCGGCACGACATTGTCTGATGAAAATCTGAGGTGCCCGATACACAAATTTTGAACGTGCCACGGAGGATTAAGGAAAAAACTAGAGCAAAAAGGTAAGTCGAAGTTCAGATATAAAAATAGCAAGCTTCATGAATCGATTGTGCAGCTGTCCTACTGCGCTTACTCTGATATAACCACGATTAACAACACAATAGTATTGATACTCCAACTTCTGAATTGCCACAGGTGCATGCTGAAGGCGGAAATGAAGCAGGATCTGGATTGCATCTGGTGCATGAAGAAATTGCTGACACGTTAGTTGCAGTCTACGTGCCACCAACGGGTATGACAATGTGATGTTATAATTTGAGTATTCACCTATGTTCCACTTTTCATGTGCGCTCTTATGCAGACATCTTGACACCACTCTTAAATCTGCCCTCAACGTTACAACCTGTGCTTTCAGGGTGGAAAACAAGCATTCCGAAACCCCTTCCTGTTTTTTCCTGCCCAACAATTTTCCTGCAAGGAAAACAAACATTCCGATTAGCTGCTATCTCCCAGTTCAAGTACTTTTGCTGTTGGGACACCGGTTCCTGTGGATGGGGTGGTACAAGCTTCACTGTCTGATATAGAAGGTACGTTACATTAGTTCAGTTAATTTGTCTTTTGCACATTTTTGTTACTTTTAGCGGGATTACTGTTGGACATACAACTCTTTCTGACACGCAGACGCTGATGTCATCTCTGATAACGTTTTAGAATTTTCACTTCAATCAACGTCCATTGAGGAAGGTGCCCTTATTATCTGTGAATTTTTGATTGAAGAATAGCCCAGAATTCATGTTAACATTGTCTACTCTTATTAATTCACTGTCTGTGTTCTGAGAGCTAAGAAAAATGGGAACTATTTATTTGTCACAACTTGTAGGACTTTATCTGTTTTCACGTTTCGCCGGGCTGAACTTTGTTATCGTTGTTGGTTGTTATCATTATTTGCTGGCATTATCTACTGTTGTGGCTGCGGAACTGTTGTAGGGGGGCGTGGTCGTTCGTATTTAAGCAAGCGTTTTCCCGTGCGGAAGGGTCTTCGGGTGGTTGCCGGTTGTTACGGCGGTTGCGGGTCGAACTGCTGTGTAAGGTATGGAATAAATCCTTGTTTGTTGTTTGAACCTTTTCGTTTGCTGTGTCTTCCTTGGCGACGGAACGGACGGACTGACGCCCCGAGGTTGTGGAAACACGGGATTTCCACGAACTCCACACTGGATGTGGTACTGGATTGACTTGTAAGCTAAAATACCTGGATTCTACAATACTTGTGTTGAACTTGGTGCATTACTGTGGACAATGCCACATCCACATTCATTGCATTTTTAATGGGTCCAGTGCACAAATATTATGTGCATACTGCATGCATGCTGTTCGATAGGCAAAAATACCTGAGCAGTGCTGTGTAGTCTTTTCATCCAAGTCCATAAACTTACTGCAAAGTCACAGTATATAGAACAGCTATGTGCAGGTGTTCTGCGATAGACAGAAAGAAGACTGTTGAGAGCATCTAAATTTTAATGAGACAAGACTTTCGTGCACAAGGCTGCTCTTGTTAATGTCTAACATGAAGGTACAAAATCCCAGAATATATAAAACATGTTGTAAGGTATAGAGCGAGGGTTGGTACAGACATAAAAATAAATATATAATCATAGATAATAAAATAAAAAGGGGGTACAACTCCATCAGTTTCAAGCCGGCAATGGATGAGTTGATAAGACACTGCAGGACGGTTTCCCTGAATGTGTAGCCCGTGAATGCCTTTTGTGCCAAATACTTATCTGGCCGCCGTGGTCACTCGTTTATTTTATTATGCTATGTTTGTATATTTATTTGTGTATTTGTACCAACTCTCGCTCTACTTGTTCTCTACCTTACAACATGTCTTATATACTCTGGAATTTTGTAACTTTGTTAGACCTCAAGAAGTACAGCCTTCTGTGCGAAAGTCTTCTTTCTGTTGTGCACAATCATTATAATGTGAACATGACTATCCATTTCTTGTCATTAAATCTTTGTTGTTTTTTTCTTCTGCAGTGGTGAGCAACCGTAAGGACACATGCAAGAATGGGAGTCTCTTTGGGATGACAAACCCTCACCACCTCATGAGGATACAGTGGTTGAGGAATGGTTCATGTTCTCAAGCACATGGAAACTTCATAAATAATTTATGAAAAAGCCAGTCAGTGCTAGCACCAGGAATTGAACGTGGACCGTCCTGCTATCAGTCAGAGATGTTACATTTCTGGCACTCTTGACTTTTGGTGAATTACTTGTTGACCTTGTCCCAATGTGGAGCTCGCTACAGCTCATTTGCCCATCTGTTAATGTTGTGGCGTGTGTTGCGTTTTTCTCTTTGTGTGTTCCAGACTCAGAACGGTTACTTTGGATCAGGTCAGGTACGTTTCATTTAGACATGGCAAATATAAAGTGGTGTTTCTCAACACAACTTAGCAGTGGCCTTCATGCATTACTGCTACGGCCATTAAGCGTGAATGGAAAGGTGCACATTATGTTCACTCTACTTTTATCGTGTGCTATGTAATCTTGTTGGGGGGGGGGATATACGTTTATTTCGTTTGTTCAAGTCCTGTCAAACGAGCGTGTAATGCTATCAAAAAATTCAGTACACTCTTTAAGTGGGATGAATGGTAGCGCATAAGTGCAGGAAGGAAACTGTCATGTTATGGCAAGTGTTTATGCATTGTACATTTAACTGCTAATTTTATTTCTTAGATCTCGCCGGCGTATCATGTCAAGCCATGTTACATTAATTTGGAACATGTTCTTCTTAGTAGCCAGAGCAGCTGATACACCGTGAGAACATAGCCCATGTGTGTTTCTCTTTTCCACCGCAGCCCTTGGATTTCCTCCCTGATGGCTACACATGTCAGGGATTGGTCTCAGAACCGGTAGTTCCAGCCAAGTGAGAATTGCTTTTCAGGGGATCATCACGCTGGCATATGAAACACATGGTTTAAATTATCTGCAGGACAGGAATTGCGTAGCTTCACACATATACTACTACTACTACGACGTAAGAGTGGTTTCAAATCTAGCTTTTTTGTGTTCCTGACATTATCGCGCAAGATGTAGTATCCACTATGATCCTTTATAGGGGGGCATGTACAGTGCAATCAACAGATATGCTATTTACAAATCTGTGTTTCCTACTGTGTTTAAATGGGGTACCTTTATCTGAGAGCCATAGTGAAACAGGCAGCCAACGACAGACTTTTGATGCCCTCGAGAAACATGGCAACACATTGTAGGGACTCTGGAGGGTGCCTAAATTTCCAGAACACAGAGCTCAAGGCAGCGTTTAAACAACAAGTGGTTAGAGAAATCCAATACAGTTGTATGTGTAAGGAGGCCGCTGTTGGATTTGCTTCTGTCCGAGATATGTTATCTCAAAGGGGACGCACGGGCACACTCAGAATGATACTAGTACTGCCTGTGAAATAGAATGAGGAGAGGGGGAAGATATATAACCATGTTCTTTTGTCTGTTGTTCTGTTGGTTAAATTGCCATTTGCTTAGCAGCATATGTGTGTATATTCGAGAGTCCGCTAATAAATACAGTCGAACTCCTTTATAGCGAACACCTTTTTAACGAAAATACCACTACAGAAAAAATTTTTTGCGGTCCCGCTGGAGCCTATAGGTCCAATAATAGACATCCTTTTTAACGAAAATACCTTTACTGCGAATTTTTTTTGCTGTCCCCTGAGTTTCGTTGTAAAGGAGTTTGACTGTATATCAGTTGAGAGCTAGCAGTCGCATTATAGATGTATCATCCTATCCTTGGCTGCTTGTGTTTCGCTATGGCCACGTTTGCTATTGCAAAAAAAGACCATATGCAAACACGAAAAGAGCGACCTGGAAAGCTGCCTGTTCTAGTGCGGACATGGAGGCAATGCAATGAAGTAACATGTTCCATTCATGAATTGTACATAGTAGTATATATCACAATGGCAACCGATTATTCAGATATTTCTGGAACTACTTTGAACTACTTTGTCTTTTGCAGCTTTGATTGCCCAGCCAATTATTGGAGCTTTATGTGATTCCCCTCTTGATACTTTAAGATTGCTGATGCTGTGCAGTTTGTTAATTTTGAAACTGTACTCTGTTGAGGTACAAAAAGAGAATTATCATATCTGCATTTGAGTACATAGGAATAACTTGTAAGTACTTTCCTTGTTGACATTAATATTTGCACCAGGTCACAACATTGTTGATTGATGGAAAATGTAAATAAAGATATTCATTTGCTTGCCAAACAATGCACAAATGTCGTCTTTTCTAGTGAGATATTCCCTGTTCACCAAACATAAATGTGGAAAAATTAAAGGGGCACAATGATGGTAGAGTCTAGCATTGCTTTTTGCCACATCACGTATATTCACTGTTATTCGTGTGCACATGTAGGACTAGGAAGGTAGAGCATGCGCATAAAAAATAATTTCGTATGCAGTCACACATATGGTTCATAACATTAGCGATAGATAATAGATGTCCTGTCATATATAATTGTGCTTCATGTGCAATGGGTATATGCTAACGCATTGCTTCCATGAAGCCTTTTTATTTTTTTTATAAATTCTTTTTATACATTTTATTTTTGTTTTATATAAATTTTATATTTTTTATTATATACTTATTTTTATAAATTGTATAAATTCAAAACTGAAGTTACACGGATCCTGTCGGACTGCCCTTTGCGAATGGTTTGGTAACGTGTCTCTAACTGTAAAGGTAAGAGGCAGTCGAGAATACAGCAGACAGGGATGCAACTTACATCTTGCTTATCATGTCCTACATGATATATTAGAAAGTGATTTTGTGCAATAATTCCTGAGTACGGAATTAATTCCAAGGCTGGCCAGTGATGTCACCCAGGACGACAGGTCACATAATTGCCTCTAACACTTTTACACCCCATGGGCTGAGTTGTGAGTTGAAACAGTACTCTACAGAGGGATAAAGTGCTCCCACTGATTTGATTTCTAGGATCTATGCTATGCCCTAACTCTTCAGACCTCACATTTCTAAACACAACGTTTCTAAGTGGCAATATATGCTCTGGTACTTCTTTTGCGTCTGCATAGTGTGCAACCACATAGCTTCTGGAGCTTTCGTGTGCATGTTTTTGTGCTACGGTGCTCATTACAAACAATATCCAGATGTTAGACATGAAATGCAGTAGTTTGTAGCGTACCACACAACGCACCGTGACAGCATAGGTGGGCATTTTGGTGAAACCTCACTCGCCCTCACCCTCACGGCCCTCACGGGCACATGCCCTCACTCGCCCTCACCCTCACCGCCCTCACGAGCACATGCGCTCACTCGCCCTCACCTTCACCGCCCTCACTCGCCCTCACCCTCACCGCCCTCATGAGCACATGCGCTCACTCGCCCTCACTCTCACCGCCCTCAGAGGCACAGGCCCTCACTCGCCCTCACCCTCACCGCCCTCATGGGCACATGCCCTCACTCGCCCTCACCCTCACGGCACTCACAAACGAAAGCCCTCACCCATGAGGTTGTGCCCCTCATGAGAACTCCTGTAAGTGCACTCATGAGGTCTGAGGGGCGCCAGGTCTCTGTGAGTGAAGTCACTGGTGAGGCCCCAGGTGTGAGGTCAGTATGAGGGCATTCAGAAATGAGGTCAAATGACGCATAGCAGACGTGCGCAAATTAAATTATGAAGGCATTGATGATATGGTTCCAGCGACACAACTACCGGCTGTGTGCACTTTAAAGGGCTGGTGTGCCCGTTTTTAGCAATTTCGTCTACGTCGCGCTGGGAACACAGCAAATCGTCCTGAGCTGACTGATTACTTGGCGATATGGTTCCATCGACCCAAATACAGGAAGGGTGCACTTTAACGGTCTGGTGTGCACGTTTTTACATTTAGTCTGTGTCGCGCTCGGAACACAGCAAAGCGTCCTGAGCTGACTGATTACTTGGGGATATGGTTCTAGTGACCCAACTACCGGCAGGGTGTACTTTAAAGGGCTGGTGTGCCCATTTTTAGCAATTTCGTCTACGTCGCGCTGGGAACACAGCAAAGCCTCCTGAGCTGACTGATTACTTCGTGATATGGTTCCAGCGACCCAACTACCGGCAGGGTGTACTTTAAAGGGCAGGTGTGCCTGTTTTTAGAATTTCCGTCTATGTCGCACTGGGAACACAGCAAAGCCCAGGACACTTCGCTGTGTTCCCAGCGCGACATAGACGAAATTGCTAAAAACGTGCACATCAGCCCTTTAATGTGCACCCTGCCGGTAGTTGGGTCGCTGGAACCATATCACGAAGTAATCAGTCAGCCCAGGACACTTGGCTGTGTTCCCAGCGCAAAGTAGATGAAATTGCTAAAAACGTGCACACGAGCCCTTAAAGTGTACCCTGCCGGTAGTTGGGTCGCTGGAACCATGTCACCAAGTAATCAGTTAGCCAAGAGGCTTTGTTCTGTTCCCAGCGCGACATACACGAAATTGCTAAAAATGGGCACACCAGCCCTTCAAAGTGCACACTGCGTGTAGGTGGGTCGATGGAACCATATCACCAAGTAATCAGTCAGCTCAGGAAGCTGTGTTGTATTCCCAGCGCGACGTAGACGAAATTCCTAAAAATCGGCACACCAGCCATTTAAAGTGCATCCTGCAGGTTGGGTCACTGGACCCATATCACCAAGTCATCAGTCAGATCAGGACGCTTTGCTGTGTTCCCAGCGTGACATAGACGAAATTGCTAAAAACGTGCACATCAGCCCTTTAAAGTGCACCATGCCTGTAGTTGAGTCGCTTGAATCATGTCACCAAGTAATCAGTCAGCTCAGGACATGTGGCTGTGTTACCAGCGCGACGTAGACGAAACTGCTAAATGCGGGCACACCAGACCATTAAAGTGCACCCTGCCGGTAGTTGGGTGGCTGGAACCATGTCACCAAGTAATCAGTTAGCCAAGACGCTTTGCTCTGTTCCCAGCGCGACATACACGAAATTGCTAAAAATGGGCACACCAGCCCTTCAAAGTGCACACTGCGTGTAGTTGGGTCGATGGAACCATATCACCAAGTAATCAGTCAGCTCAGTACGCTTTGCTGTCTTCCCAGCGCGACGTAGACAAAATTGGTACAAACGGGCGCACCAGCCCTTTAAAGTGCACACTGCGTGTAGTTGTGTTGCTGAAACCATATCACCAAGTAATCCGTCAGCTCAGGACGCTTGGCCGTGTTCCCAGCGCGACGTAGACGAAATGGCTAAAAACAGGCACACCAGCCCTTTAAAGTGCACCCTACCGGTAGATGGATCACTAGAACCATATCACCAACTAATCTGTCAGCTCAGAACGCTGGGCTGTGTTTCCAGCGCGACGTAGACGAAATTGCTAAAAACGGCCACACCAGCTCTTTAAAGTGCACACTGCGTGTAGTTGGGTCGCTAGAACCATATCACCAACTAATCTGTCAGCTCAGGACGCTTGGCTGTGTTCCCAGCGCTACGTAGACGAAATTGCTAAAAACGGGCACACCAGCCCTTTAAAGTGCAGACTGCGTGTAGTTGGGTCGCTGGAACCGTATCACAAACTAATCCGTCAGCTCAGGACGCTTGGCTGTGTTTCCAGCGCGACGTAGACGAAATTGCTCAAAACGGGCACAGCAGCCCTTTAAAGTGCACACTGCGTGTAGTTGGGTCGCTGGAACCATATCACCAACTAATCCGTCAGCTCAGAACGCTTGGCTGTGTTTCCAGCGCGACGTAGACGAAATTGCTCAAAACGGGCACAGCAGCCCTTTAAAGTGCACACTGCGTGTAGTTGGGTCGCTGGAACCATATCACCAACTAATCCGTCAGCTCAGAACGCTTGGCTGTGTTTCCAGTGCGCCGTAGACGAAATTGCTAAAAACGGGCACACCAGCCCTTTAAAGTGCACTCTGCGTGTAGTTGGGTCGCTAGAACCATATCACCAACTAATCTGTCAGCTCAGGACGCTTGGCTGTGTTCCCAGCGCGACGTAGACGAAATTGCTAAAAACGGGCACACCAGCCCTTTAAAGTGCAGACTGCGTGTAGTTGGGTCGCTGGAACCGTATCACAAACTAATCCGTCAGCTCAGGACGCTTGGCTGTGTTCCCAGCGCGACGTAGACGAAATTGCTAAAAACGGCCACACCAGCTCTTTAAAGTGCACACTGCGTGTAGTTGGGTCGCTAGAACCATATCACCAACTAATCTGTCAGCTCAGGACGCTTGGCTGTGTTCCCAGCGCTACGTAGACGAAATTGCTAAAAACGGGCACACCAGCCCTTTAAAGTGCAGACTGCGTGTAGTTGGGTCGCTGGAACCGTATCACAAACTAATCCGTCAGCTCAGGACGCTTGGCTGTGTTTCCAGCGCGACGTAGACGAAATTGCTCAAAACGGGCACAGCAGCCCTTTAAAGTGCACACTGCGTGTAGTTGGGTCGCTGGAACCATATCACCAACTAATCCGTCAGCTCAGAACGCTTGGCTGTGTTTCCAGCGCGACGTAGACGAAATTGCTCAAAACGGGCACAGCAGCCCTTTAAAGTGCACACTGCGTGTAGTTGGGTCGCTGGAACCATATCACCAACTAATCCGTCAGCTCAGAACGCTTGGCTGTGTTTCCAGTGCGCCGTAGACGAAATTGCTAAAAACGGGCACACCAGCCCTTTAAAGTGCACTCTGCGTGTAGTTGGGTCGCTAGAACCATATCACCAACTAATCTGTCAGCTCAGGACGCTTGGCTGTGTTCCCAGCGCGACGTAGACGAAATTGCTAAAAACGGGCACACCAGCCCTTTAAAGTGCACACTGCGTGTAGTTGGGTCGCTGGAACCATATCACCAACTAATTCGTCAGCTCAGGACGCTTGGCTGTGTTCCCAGCGCGACGTAGACGAAATTGCTAAAAACGGACACACCAGCCCTTTAAAGTGCACACTGCGTGTAGTTGGGTCGCTGGAACCATATCACTAGTGTCTTCATAATTTGCTCACGTCTCGTAAGCGTCATTTGACCTCATTTCTGAATGCACTCATACTGACCTCACACCCCTCAGGCCTCACCAGTGACTTCACTCACACAGACCTGGCGCCTCTCAGACCTCATGAGTGCACTCACAGGAGGTCTCATGAGGGGGAAAACCTCATGAGTGCACTCACAGGAGACCTCATGAGGGTTAAGAACCTCAGGAGTGCACTCACGGATATCCTGATCGCGGGCTTGCCCTCATTCACCCTCACCTCAAAGGCGTGAGGTGAGGGTGAGGGGCACTCATGAGGGCCCTCATGAGTGAGTTCGCCCAGCTATGGACATGGGAGGGTGTGATTCAAAGAAAGCTTCTGGAAAATGCACATAATCCCACAAAAAGTTTAAAATGTGACTTGTATTTCGTTTTACGTCGCTCGTCGTTCCATACCATCGTCGACGGCGTTGTACATTGATAAATCGTACGTAAAACTTGTCCCATAGCAGTGTGCGGTTTCTCAAATACATAGCACGATTTTTTCCTGCAAGAATAAAACGCTGTCGGCATTTCTTGCTAAAACGGCTGTCGAAACGTCAGTCGCTACAATGGGCAAGTGCAGTAAAGGGGCTAACGCAGACGCGACTTTATACAAATTGTACGTGCTCACAAAACACAAACGACGAATTCCAGTCACAACATCGCACAGAGGTTGGTTCACGATGCCGACAGCGTTTTATTCTTGCAGGAAAAAATCGTGCTATGTATTTGAGAAATCGCACACTGAATGAGTTCGCAGCTGCTGCACTGTTTATTTATCGCGGGAACCAGTGGAACCCGCCTGTCCGCCATCTTCAAGCACACATACGTGAAGCGTGAAAAGCCGTAGCTGAAATCCACTGACAAGTATGAAGGCGCGTACACGTCACAATGTCCGGTCGGGTGCATCTACGTCATAAAAATGGCTGCGCCCATGTGTGTTTCGGAATGAATTATCTATTTTTATGACATGGCACTGTACCGAACTTGGAGAATGAAGCTGCATTTTGGGGAGAGCTGGATGTGGGCTTTCAGAATATCACAACCGTTTCGACTATTTGGGATATCGGCATAGCTGACCTTTAAACGAGGAGGGGAAGGAAAAAAAAACGTCATTGGTGATGTAATAAAAGTGGGCTGCTGCGACCGCGCTTCTATCTGGGTCAGTGCTGCACGGTTTTCTTTTCTTTTCCCCTGCTTTCTCCCCGTCAAGTGATGAATAAGGGAGGACCTCGATATTCCTGGTCGTGAAACCCCCGTTCTCGAAATTCATGTTCTCGTGCCGTATTGCCAACTTAAGGATGGGATAGATTCACGTTCTGGAAACAAGAAAAAAACATGTAAAATGTTGCTTCGTAAGATGATATGCCGTGATTAAGAACGTAACATCACTATTTAACCACTCAAATTCACGGATTTTCTATATGTGTCCAAGTCGTGTCAGCGAACGAAAGCCACATTTTAGCAGCCATTTGGCTTAGCAGGGCGGTAGGTTGGTTAGTTTATTCTTAGGTTAGAGAGTTGGGTGTTTGCAATGTTATGTCTGGATGAGTCACAGCTCGCCGTTTGCAGTTTCCCGCGCGCGACTGTGCATTTTATAGTCAGATAACATTTACGCTAGTCACGTGTTCTTTCAGTGCACGCTGATATGTCGACGGGCGCAAACTTAACCGGCGTTGTCGGTCACTATGTAGTGACAAAACAAAAGGCGCCGGGCACGGATGAAATCAAACTTGCGTGTTTATGTCGTCCACGTTTGTAGTCTGCATCGGCTAATTCTCGTTTAGCTCGATGATTGCTAAGTTTACCATAAATTGTGGTGGTTTTATGAAACTGCTCGGCAATATATTGATGTGTAACCCATCCAATGGATGTTCAACACCTGATGCCGCGACGTGCCGGCGACGGCGTATTGTGATAGATTTCACTGGATTTTATTTGACAACGTATCGGCAAGAACACTCCTCCGGCTGCATGATACATTAACTCAATGGCTAGCAAAGTGGCAAGTCGAAGCGACGAGCAAATTAGTGATCATAGCGATGCAGCGATCATTTTGAAGCGCGAACTAAAGCAGCACTCAGTGTTGCACTGTGTTTATGCTTATTGCAGCCAACAGCAGAACAACAAACTGTCACCACGATAACGAACACCATACAAAACACAGACGTGGACAGAACAGCCTTCAACTGGCACCTGAAGTTTATTTTCAAGATCCACCTACTCAGGAAGGCCGCGGAAGGAAAAAGCGAGGTCGAGTGGGCAGGTTGACCGATTTTTGGTTAACTTTGCTCGGGTAGTTCAGTGAGGATAGCCTCCACAATCTCACGGCCTAACCTTGAACGGTGTCTGTAGACCAATGTTCGTTTACTGCACCTGATAAATCAAAGAAAAAGCAAAAAGGAGCTTCTTCTACCGCTGCGGCGGGGTTCCGAGTGAAAAATAGCAGACGACGTTCCTCTAAACCAATCAGCGGCTCCACTTTCCCGACGTCAAAATGACGCGAGCGGCTCGACGGGTCGTTCCGGACAATGCCATCGTTCCGCATGGTCGCGATTTTCAAAATCGAATTCTGCAATATATGTGCACCTGTTGATAGAATTACTTCGCATAGTGCATTTTAATAGGCATGCGAACCGCTTAGTTTAAAAAAATGTTAGTGATTGAAGTGCCTTCCGAGCTCCTTTGAAGGAGACAGATCAACAGCATATCTGTGTTTACTCGACATGCAACCCAGCCCATACATCTCTGTGTGTGCGTAGGCGCGTGCGCCAACGGGAATAAGTGGGTGCTTGTGTGAGCAAGCACAAGTGTGTATGTGAGTGGGCGCACGCGCCAGTGAGTGGATGCGCAAGTATGTCTGTGTGCGATTTTCTTTTCAAAGAGTTGCAAGCCTTAGATTATGGCTAACAACTCTTAACTCATAATAATAATAATAATAAACGGGAATAGTCAGAGAAGATGAAGCGGGCGGCTCGATTTTGTAGCGCCTCTAGTTTGGAGGTCAGATGATCATGGCGAGGGTCCCATATAGACGAAGCATATTCAAGCTTTGGGCGGACTAATGAAATATAGAGGTGGTGTTTGAGATCAGAAGGGGCTTTTGAATAATTACGCTTAATAAAACCGAGCGTTCTGTTAGCTCTCTTACTATGGAATTAATACGAATGTCGCTGGAGATGCTATTTGTAATGTGCACGCCTAAATACTTGTAAGTATGGACATTATCCAGTTTACTACTTCCACGGTCTCTCAATACTCTCTCTAGTCAGGAAACTCAGGTGAAAAACTCATGGGCGCGCCGCGGCCACGCAATGGCGCTCTTGTAGATCGGGGGGCACTCCCCGGCACTGTTCACATTGCCGCTGCGTTAGCGGGCCCGCTTTTGTGAAGGTTGTAAGGTGCCAACGAGGAAGACGAGAGGGTAGGGTCACGAACAAGAAAGAAGATGTCACAGTTTGGAGTATTATAGCGAATTCCACTGGTCGTTCTAGTGCAGAAAAACCTGCACTGGCCAGCGTGCGCGTGTTCCACTGGTCGTTTCAATGCAAAGCGCATCGCATTCCGCTGGTCGTTACGGGGCGACTACACCGGGCGAGTACAACACCAGTGCAACTCTGCCTGCACGGAGAAAATCGGCGGTGGAGACCGGAACACGGGAGTGCGCCCGTTTCCGGACGGTGCCTCCTCCTCTTTCGAATGAACATGGCGGACGAAATGGAAGTGGTTTTCGGTCTCGTTGAGGATTCCGAAAGCAGTGACAGCAGCAGAGATAGCTGTAGTAGTAGCGAAGGAGGATCGGCGTATTTGAACAACATATACAACGAACTCTATGTATGACGTATCATCGTGTTCCTAGTGCTCGAATGAGACAGGGCGCAAAACTTATAAAACGAAGACGAATACAGATAACGCTACATAACATACGCTACATAACGCTACAGATATCGAAAAGTAGAGAATGCAGCTATTTCAACTTACCATTTGTGCTGCACATTGAAAAAAGCAAACGCTGCGCTTCGTCATTATCCAAGCACAGTTGATACACACCGTCCATGCTGTTCTCGGTTTCGGTTTTCGCGGTTTACCAATGTTGCCTGCCTGGTCAACGGCACAGCTGCCAACATAGGTGGCGTTGAAGATTGTTTGGGGCAGCGCCGCTGCACTGAAACCCTCTCGGATGTTCCGCTGGGCGGATTAGTGTAGTTGCACTGGCGGAGAGCGCCCCTCATTGTGGCGAGGGTGTTACACTGCTCTACGGTGCACCAGAACGACCAGTGGAATTCGCTATTAGATTCCTTCGAGAAGGAACATTAGAGAGAGAGAAAGAGAGAGAGATTTTGAGAGAGAGAGATTTATTTTAATGATTCATCAGTGTGTACAAGTTATTTGGTAGGACCGCTAGGCGAACCTGTATTGCGGTCCCGCAAATCTGATGTAGTGCTAAATGTGCATACAAATTAAATATATAGATGAGCAAAACAAAAGTAACAACTTTGTAAGTACAGTCCTACATGAAGAAACAGTGTGAGTCACGACAAAAAATAAGTTAACTCACATCTTGCTTGAGAGCATATTTCTAAAAATATAAAGGCTAGTCGCTTTTTTAACCTCAGATGCAAGTTCATTCCAATTTTTGCCTGCGAAATATCTAAATGAATGTAAACCATAATTAGTACGTGGACGAGGAAGTTGAATACAATAATCGTTATTCCTTAACGTATACGGGCCTGCGCAATAACTAATCGAGATTAATGAGAATTTAACCATGTTATGAAGAAGTTTATACATCAAGAGAAGACACTCGTACTCGAGTAATGAAAAAACATCTTTAACATTAAGAAATTGAAAGGCGAAGGTAATTGAGTCAAATGGTGAAAGACCCATTATAATTCTCAAAGCTTTTTTCTGAAGCAGATACAGCGGCGTAAGATTTGATTTGTATGTAATACCATATGCTTCGATACAATAACAGATATGACTATGGATGAGAGCGAAATAAACATTTAACGATACACTGATAGGAACTAAATATTTTAGGCGGGACAACGCAAACAACCCTTGTGAGATTTTTTTTCGAACGAAATTAATATGAGGTTGAAATGTTAAACACGGGTCTAGATATAACCCTAAGAATTTTACTGTATCTACTGCTTGTAGCCGAGTGCCACAGTAGCTAATGTCAAGATTTTGAGGAGCAATCCTCCTCTGCCTGGGGTGAAAGACATTACAATTGGCGCAGTCGACAGTTCTAATCCAAAATCTGAAATGTGGGTAGACATTCTCTCAGAGAGCTTGCCGGAGGGGCCGCGAGCACGGTGCTGCAACGTCGGCGAGGAGGTCTTCGACCTCAGCAACCACCCAGACCAGCCGAGTCTCCTTCAGTACGTGGCAGACAAACTCAACACTGACGTCGAGTCTGCTGCAAACAAAGGGACTGTGAAGCTGAACATGAAGGTGGACGACTTTGATAGGCTGATCCGCAACCCTCCGCAGCAAGTTCCCACTCTTGCCGACCCACAAGCTTCCCCCGATGCCACCACCATCTTCGCGCTGTTCGAACGTCAGCAGCGAGTGTTTCTGGACGGTCTCCGAAATATGGCTCTTGGTGCAAACACTCCCCGGTCTCAAGCGTCTCCAAGTCACTTTGACGGTACCGGAAACGCCACGACGTGGTCAGCACATTATGAACACGCCTGCGAACGAAATGTCTGGTCGACGGACGAGCTCAAGGTCGATAACCTTCGCCCCCTTTTAGAAGGGTGCGCCAAGAAGTGGTATGAGCTACGTTTTCTCCATCATAAGAAATCGTCATGGCACACTTGGAGGGATAGCTTCCTCGCATCTTTTGGTACAGACCACTTCGCGAGATGGGACGACGCCATTTCGTACAAGTACACTACGGGACCCTACGCCGAATACCACTTCGAGAAATTGCGACTCCTTCAGTTGGCAGAACCCATTCTCCCCGATCCGTCACTGGTTGCGCTCCTCCTTCACGGTCTTCCAAGAAATGTACAGCACATGGTGAAGATCAAGGGAGCAAAGCATCCCGAGGCTCTTCTGCAATGCCTGCGAGACGTCGGAGCTAACGAAGCTGGCCAAGATTTAGCTCCGAAGCTACCACGCCAACTGTACGGTTTCACAAACAATCAAGCGACGCGGGGAAGGCAGAGGCCGAGCGTGCCCGACCACAGAACGGCAGCTGCAGTAGACGGCCATGTTGGCAATGAGACGGCAAAAAACTAATAAAAGAGGGTGTTGGTTTCCACCTGAAGACACAATGCGAAACTGTTTACCTCGCTACAACGAATTTAATTTACATTGACATCCTCCTAAAGGGTTCACCGGCCCGTGCACTGGTCGATAGCGGTTCCTCAATCACCTTTGTTAACCGTTACCTGCTCCAGCCACACTTAATATCCTCTGGCCGACCAATAAACGTCAAGGGCTGGTGCCTCGAAAACCTTCAACACATGGGCCGTTGTCTCTATAACGGTCTCCGGCCACACCATCACGACCCACGCCCTAGTCATTCACGACATGGACTACGATGTTTTGCTATCACGCCCAGACATGAAGCGCCTCAAACTGAATATCTACTGGGACGACACCATTTCGGTTGCGGACGGTTGTCTCGAACGTGATGTTGAAGCTACGTCCAAGCCGTGCCGCAAAACCAATATCACGACCATCAACGATGTCGTGAGGCACTACCCGAATTTAGTACCTGCGTCTGGCTACCCCACTCCCACTTCTTCGATTGATGTCCCCTTCAGTCTTCGCGATACTAGGTAGTCTGTAGGAAGCCCTATAACGGATCTCGGGACAAGAAGTTATGGTTAAAAGGGGAATTGCAGTCCATGCTTGACGCCGATATAATTCGCCCGTCAACGTCACCTTTCGCTTCCCCCATCACGATAGCGCCTAAGGCTGATGGCACGTTTCGCCTCTGTACGGACTACAGACTAATCAACAGGCAGACGGACATTTACCCGTTCCCCATGCCCAACATAGACGATATAATCAACGATACTGGAGGTAGCACCACCTTCTCATGTATAGACCTCTGTAAAGGTTTTTGGCAGATTCCGCTGACCGATGATACAAAGAACTACACTGCCTTTGTAACACCTTTCGAATTATACGAATACAATCGGCTACCATTCGGATGGAAGAATTCGTCTGCCTGGTTCCAAAAGGTGATGACGACCGTGCTCCAACCATTCATTGGCAAATTCGTCCACGTGTACATAGACGACGTCCTCATCTACTCACGGTCACAGCAGGAACATCTGGAACACCTCCACCTTGTTCTGCAAGCATTAAGTCGAGCGAACCTCCAGATAAGCGTGAAAAAGAGCGTCTGCTTCCAACGTAGTGTAGCATTCCTTGGACGGCTTATCGATGGCAAAACCAAGACCACCAAGGAGGAATCCGTACGCAAGATCAGGAACATGCGAAAGCCGCACGATGTGCACTCGCTAAGAGTGTTTCTCGGCCTCGCAGGGCACTTCCGTGCCTTCCTTCAGGGTTACGCTTCTCGAACGAAATCCCTCACGACCCTGTTGCAGAAACAAAAACCGTTCATATGGACCCAGGAGTGCGAGTCTGCATACCAAGACCTAGTTGAAGCAATATCCTCCAACCCGATTTTAGACCTACCCGATTTCAGACTGCCCTTTCAGCTACACACGGATGCTTCCCATTTTGGCACCGGTGCCGTTCTCTACCAACGGGACATCAGCCGTCCATCTCCACAGCAGTTGATGGTTATTGGATACTATTCGTACACCTTTAGCACGGCCGAGCTCAACTACGCGACAACGGAAAAGGAGCTGCTGGCAGTGGTTAAAGCGACTAGATACTTTAGACCTTTCCTGGACGGGCGCACTTTCAAGCTCTATACCGACCATCAACCCGTTACCGACATTCTGCGAACTGCAAACCTTGTTGGACGACCTGCCAGATGGGCTTGTGAGCTGCAACAGTTCGACATCCAAGTCTACTACAAGCCGGGCAAGACTATGGTCGACGCGGACGCACTGTCTCGTCTAAGGCTCGAGCACTTTTCCGCCGCGTCCATCTCCGACCCGCGCCTGTGGGAGGACACCCAAGAGATGGAACTGAGGGGCAACCGTTACCTTGTTCTCCCCACCCTCCGGTAAGAGGTTCTCTCCCTGTACCACGACAGTCCCGACTCTGGTGGACACGACGGCATTGCAGGAACCTACCACAAGCTCTGTCAACGCTTTACGTGGCCCAAATGAAGACTGACGTTAAGGAGTACATCTCCTCCTGCGACATGTGCCAAAAAATGAAGGCCAAGTACACCCCAAGAGCTGACCGGATGATCTTGCCAGAGCATTCATCCCGGCCATTCGAAGTAATACATCTTGATTTTGCCGAACTCAGGAAGAAATCCGACACCGTAAGGAAAACTCAAGCGTTCCTTCTGGCCGTCGATGAACACACCCGCATAGTCAACACCCGCCCAGGGGGGGAAGACTCAGTCAGTGTCATCACGCTGCTCACAAGGGATGTCTTCAAGAACACAAAGGTGATCGTTTGTGACAACGGCCCTGCGTTCACAAGCAAACGCCTCGCGACATGGGCTCAAGAGAAGGGCATCCAGCTGAAGTTCACAGCCCCGTACCACCCCGCGGCAAACGGCAAGGCTGAACGCGCGATTCGGGACGTGAAGCAGTTCGTTCAGCTATATCCAGACTTCCCCGGAGGATGGAAGTCCTGCTTGGAAGCGGCTACGCAGCACCACAACCGCTCATACAACCAAGCAATCGGTTGCTCCCCACATTTTGCCATGTACGGTGTTTCACCTATCCTACAGGCCGACCGACAGCTGGGCATCGCCGACAACGTCTCTCTGAACGAGAAACGCAAGACACCCTCACATCGATATACAGACAGGCTATGAAGGAGCACTTCGATCGCCGTCACAGTCACCGCATTCCAGACATAGTCGTACGCGACCTCGTCCTCATTCGTAAAGGCACACTGGACAGGGCGCCGCCACAGGGACCATTCATGGTGGTCCAAACCGCCTCGAAGCAGGGGGTACTAAAGACTGTTGGATACAGACTTCCGGAAGACGACCGATTGCACATTGCCTCTATCAGCAATATTCTGAAATACAATCCCAGGGGGGATTACGCGAAAATACTCCAAAAGCTCTTTCAAGGGAGGGATTACTCCAGACCCCCGGGGCCTATGTAAGGTGCCAACCAGACTTGTGCCCGTTACCAAAAAATAGGAACTAAATACCATTACCCGTTGCTTCAGAAAAAAGTAACTAAATACGTTACTCGTTGCCAACATACAAAAGTAACGAGCTCTCGTTACTCACAGATAATGAGTTACTTTTACGTTACCGCCGCATAGTTAAAGGAGCCAACAAACATGCCTTCACTTGCCTTCAACTCATTATTAATGAGAAATTGCACTTCACAAGAAGCTGATACTCGAAATTTACATCAGTGATCTTCGTTCTCTTTCGTGTGAAGACATCTGCTGCCGAAGTGGGGGTGATCGGAGGTTATGAAAACACAAGAAAAGACACCGGTTTTTGTGCCACCGATCACCAAAGGTTCCCAAAAACAGACGATGGGCTGCACCATAATTTAAGGCGCTCAGAAGCTTAGCAAAGACAAGAAAATGCTAGAAGTCGAAAGGCGTTTTTTGTAGCCATAGCACAATTGGTGCCCATTCTTGGGAGGGAGTGATGGTCGGAGATTGCGGAAACAAGAGAAAAGACAAGGGCCTTTGTTTAAGACGATTCAGCACGTCAACAACACATCCAATGAGGGACTGCAATGAGTCACACGTGGTCGTGGGTCACGCAGGTCCACGCATTGCGCCACACGGAGTGCCAAAATGTGCTCCCCCGCGCTGAAGAAAAGGAACGAATAACGTCAGTAACGAGTTACCAATTTTTGTAACTGATTCCGTTACTATTACTATTTTTTAAAAAGTAACTGAATCGTTACTTCGTTACCAAAATAAGTAACCGTTACCAAGTAACGAGTTACTTGTAACGAGTTAGGCACAACTCTGGTGCCAACGAGGAAGACGAGAGGGTGGGGTCTCGTACAAAAAAGAATATGTCACTGTTTCGAGTATTGGATTCCTTCGAGAAGGAACATTACAAAGGTGCCTGGCAGTATTTGAGCGTTTGCTTGGCCATGTATGGGGTGTATCATGGTGCATTACAACACGTCTCATGTCTGTTGAACAGAGGACTTTGCACAATCGTGAACACTGTCTGTGCTTTTAATTTATTTAACCATTCATGCCAACAGCCATGGCCTAAAGTAGCGGCACATAATATGCACATGCAAACACAATAAAATATCTAAGCTTTTTTCGTCTTGGCGCATTATGATCGTAGCTACTACAGCGCCAATAAAACACGAATCATCATAATTTCAGTTTTTTCTTACATAACAGACAAGGGTGTCCACGCTAAGTGTGAACAGATTTTTTAAAAATATATCAATCACTTTTTCCGAGATGAAATCAATTGCAATATAGCATATGCTGAAGGGCATTTCCTAGGGGGGCATTAACAGACTCCTAAGGCAATGTCTTAATTAACTTTCAATAATTAACTCTTTAATTATAAAAGCTACGAAGTTGCTACGATGAGAACATCCGATGTCTTCGGTCACCAGATACCGAAGCCGTTTTCAGAACAAAAACCCGTTCGATAGATCGTCCGCAAAAAAATCGTGAAGGAACGCCATTTTTTTCTTTATTTTATTCATTGCGCATCTCTAGAGACGCGTCTTTCCTTCGCCCCCAATACGAGAGGATGAAAGAGCACACTATCGCCTCTTGCGTCCTGGAAAAAGATTAAAAGAAAACAGAAAATGCAGCCCAAGATAAGGGCAGTCGCGATAGAGTCACCCGATAGATTTGTGTTTTTGTTTTGTTTCCGCAAGTTAAAGCTAATCTTCGACGCATGAGGCGGCACTGTGCTCTTTCACTCTCTCACACTGGGGGTAAAGGAAAGCCGCTTCTTTGAAGATGCGCAATAAACCAAAGAAAGAAAAAAATGGCGTGCCTTCACGAATTTTTTGCGGACGATCTATCGAACGGATTTTTGTTCTGAAAACGGCTTTGGTATGTGGTGACCGAAGAGATCAGATGTTCTCATTGGAGCAACTTCGTAGCTTTTATAATTAAAAAGTTAATTATTGAAAGTTAATTAAGACATTTCCTTAGGAGTCTGTTAATGCCCCCCAGGGAGTCCCCTTCAGCATATGCTATATTGCAATTGATTTCATCTCGGAAAAAGTGATTGATATATTTTTAAAAAATCTGTTCACACTTAGCGTAGACACCCTGTATATGTCAGTCACTGCGTCACCGTCTCCGCAAATTACACACAGAAAAGATGCCATGATGTTTGGCGTGCACATTATTCTGACCTTGTAAACGAGAAATAGGAGAAAGGGAGATAGGAGAACTAGCATTGTAGACGTCAACATAAAATAAATAAAAGTCCCGAAGTCGGTTACGTTCCAAGACGTGAGCAGCAGCCGCGTACCAGTTGCTGCGCACGATGCAAATGCTAAATTTTAATTTATATTTATATTCATTAATTCTTCGTTATTTTTAATTTCTTTTATTCGGCCCTTTTATGTTCCCGAAAGAAAGACCCTGGGGCTTAATCTGCAGCAACTCAAGATAGAACGTGCGACACACGTTTCTCCTAGCCAGTGATGGAGAAGTGCTAAGTACACAAGTAGTACTTCAATTATATTTCTGAGTGCGTTTACTTTACTTTAAGTACATTTCAAATTCCAGTGCTTTCCCATCAAGTACTCACGTACCCAAAGTTGGACTACACACAAAAAATCACAAAGTATAAAAATGCATCCTACTAAAAGCGCTAAAATGACAATAAGAAAACAAAAACTGGTGGCGCAATGTGTGTGTCTTCCTCTTTTTGCCATCTTTTTACCCCTTTTGCGAGCTGCAAAATCAACAGTCCCAATCTGACATTTTACCAGGAAAGCTTATTTGATGAAGAAAATTAATTATTGGGAGACGTGAAGTGTTTAAAAAGTATCGATGCTTCTATGCAAAGGCACGCACTCACTATGACATTGCAACCGGCAGCACGATGGCTTGGTCAATTGTCACTTCAGTTCTCTCAATGCATGGTTGTGGTGTTTTTTAAATATCTTTTTCTTCTCTGGCAATTAACAATCATTCTATATCACACTGTGTGATCGGATTACATGGTGAAATGAAGTGACAGTCTGAAAAATACATCCTTTTCATTTTCACATTTTGCATTTGCTTAATTTATCACATATGGATTACGTTGTTCCAATTACAGTCGTGTAAAAATGAAGAATTCTATTGTGCTTCATCCTTTGTATTGTCGTTTTTATGTTGCATTTCAAGCAGCAAGGAATGCCGAAGACTGCATAATATGAATTGGCTTGTGCTCTCTCCCTGAAATTTCCTAGCCTGCTGTACCCGAAGGTTAATACCGGAACACGGGTGATCTTGGATCAGTCAGGGTATTTTTGATAATCGTAGCAAATTATGTATGTGGCGTCGAAATGCAGAACGCACACCCTCGTGTTCGGGGAGTCGAACTTGAGGCTTTCGGTCTCCACACGTGGAATTGCCCGTTTCCACTGATCTCTTTCAACGGGGTCCGATGGAAGACGAAAAATCCGTTTCCCTGCGTCGCAACCAGTTGAACAGCATGTCCTACGCATGCTGACACGCAAATACGAATCAAGGAAGAGGCAAAGGAACTGTCGATGCTGTCCGATTCACATTCCAGTTGCCGACTGAACACGCGTAGGCCTATGGCTCTGTCGTCTGCTAACAGAGGACGGCGCCCCCCGATCAACACTAGCGCCCCCGCGCGACACCTCCCGACCCTAAGCAAGTCGCTACATTGTATTCCGCCGGAGTTTCCTGACCAGAGCGAGTATTGAGAGCTACTACCAAGGAAGTAGGAAGTAGTGGGGCTGTTATTACGACTGATCGACATATATTTACATTTATTAGTATTCAGTGATATGAGCCAAGTTTGACACCAGGAAGTCAGAGCATCTAAATCCATCTGTAAGGCTGAGACATCAGATGGAGAATAGATTACACGATATACTACGCAGTCATCAGCAAAAAAGATTTAGATGTGAGGTTATGGAGAGGGGTAGATCATTGATATAGATAAGCAATGGAAGGGGACCAAGGACGGACCCTTGGGGAACCCCTGATGTGACGGATGTAACTGAAGAACAGGTGTTATTGACGCAGACAAACTGATTTCTATTACGCAGGAAGTCGTGAATCCAAGCTGTGATGTTGGGATCGTTTTGAAGGGAAGATAACTTGATAAGAAGATCGTGCAGGACAGTGTCAAAAGCTTTACGAAGATCTACGAATATGGCGTCGATGTGGGACCCATCATAGACAGAGGAAAACAAATCATGAGTAAAGCGAACCAACTATCCTTGACGAAAACCATGTTGTGAATCGGAGAAAAAGGAACTGGACTCAAGAAAGCGGATGACATTAGAATAGATAATGTGTTCGAGAAGCTTGCAAGGGATAGGGACTTTTGCAAGGGATTTTTGTGCTGTATTTCACATGAAATGCTTGTTTCTCCACAACTAGCACCCTACCTTTTATCGCCAGAATTCAGAAAAGCATCTCATCTGAACAAATCCCACTCTGCTTATTATATTACGTGAAACATCTCGTTGGGCATGTTGGACTAACACATTAAAAAGGGCAAAATTGCTAACAGCACAGGACAAAAATACGAAGAAGGGACGCACACACGCGCCAAACACTTTCTGGTGATGTACTTGGTATAGAGGATGTTTTACCTAACGTGATAAAAAATTCTAACTGGCGAAGTGCTTGCCGGAGAATCGTGGAACTTTCGGCAATTACCTTCTGGAAACTTTTGCCACTATTGAGGAAGGCTTTGGACAATTTTCAAGATCGAGAATTTTTTTGTCAACTGAACTTTGAAAATTGCCAAGCGAACCTCACTTTTTTTTACAGTAACATGAAGTCCTTCACGGATAATCACAGACCTAACAAAAACTATGCACAGTATCGCAACAGAAATAGTAAAAAAAAATAGTGAAAATTACGCTTTAGCCCCGCCTGCTTTATTTCCGCAAAGAAGCGCGCGCAACATGCGCGTCTAGAGGAGGAAGTGTCCCCGCCTCTTGTTTTACTTTTATTTCCCCCGGTTTGACCTTGAAGCTGGTGACTACGGTCTTATCACAAAGAAAACAAGATAACCGTCTTATCACAAGCAAACACTAAATCACTCAAGACAATCAAAAACAAATGAAGGCGGTGACACTTTCTCCTCTTATGTTGAGCAGAGTTGATCGAACGCTCGCTTTCCGCATGCCATGAAACACCTCTCGTCAAGATTCTGCATTAATCCACCGAATGCGAGTTGATGTGGCCTTTACCGCTCAGTGGCGTTACCGCTTGAGACAAGTTAACTCTCCCACCTGCTGCCACTGTCGTAATCTGGAGCATATTCTTCTTCATTGCTCCCACTACCAACCTTCCCGAACCGCACTCTCCGAGTCCCTTAGTCAGCTGGACTCTCGCCCCTTCTCCCTATCGAAATTGCTTGGTCCCTCGCCTAATCCAGCTCAGCAACGATCTGCGCTCAAAGCTATTTTGACATTTCTGGACATCATCAGACTTCGATCGTTATTATGAATGGGCTCCTTATTTTATTCCCCACGTCCCCACCAGCAATGGGGTAGAGTACCCCCTCTGGCGATGAACCTCCCCACTCTTCATCTCAAAGTAAAGTTGCTGTTGTAATTTTCACAATTTTTTTTCGACTATTTCTGTTGCGATACTGTGCATAGTTTTTGTTAGGTCTGTGGTTATCCATGGAAGACTTCATATTTCTGTTAAAAAAAAGTGCGGTTCGCTTTGCAATTTTCAAAGCTCAATTGAAAAAAATAAATTTCTCTCAATTAGAAATTGTCCAAAGCCTTCCTAAACGGCGACAAAAGTTTCTAGAAGGTAATTGCCGAAAGTCCCACTATCCTCCGACGAGTACGTCGCCAGTTAGAATTTTTTATCACCTTAAGTGAAACACCCTGTATACAGGGTGTCTCAGAAAACGTGTCATTGAATTATAATAAAGAAACTACGACACTTAGAATCATGCAGTCAACGACATTTGTTCTCACTAGGTTTTTGCCAGCTCCTGATGTGAACATCATGTATCGTAAGTATAATTATGTAAATATTTGCGAACTGAACTCGGAAATTTTCCAAGTGAAGGTCACTTTTGTACCCCACCAATATGAAGAGCAGATGCAGAGATCCAGTCTCTCGATCAGCTCCATCCACATTTTCCCTCGACGATCAGTTTTGGTGCTCCACCATGCAGGGTGGTGAGCGACAATATCACCGACCACTGGATAAGGAGACTCTATATTGTCCAACACAGCCTTCAGGTCGGTCTTGAACACCTTACCTGACGGCGGCACGCATAAGTTCACCACAGTGACGACAGTTTTACCCAATCGAATTTTACACCGGATGCAGTCTAGACAAGCCACTTTCGGGCGGCCGCATTGAAATTACACTGAACAAGCAGAATCGTCCTTGAGATATCTGCGTCCTCGTGCATGACAAAACTATAACCGCTGAGTCTGAAGTCCTTCTTAACATAAGCTTCACTAATAGCCAACATGGGAATTCGATGCCGAAGTAGAAATTCTTTAAGATCTGGCAGCTTGTTGCGCAGTCTGCGCGCGTTCCACTGCATCAAGACAGCATTGTTATATATTTGCTCCATGGCCGAGGAAAACGCTGTCAATCTCTAGAAGAGCCTTGACTTCGGGCAACCGCGCAGACTGAGGGCAACAAGCAACAATGACCTTCGTAGCAACAAGAACTAAAGGAATGATGACACAGAAGTAATTTGAAGACTGGGGGATTGCCACTGCAACCGTCGAGGAGCTGCTGGCAAGGACTCTTCGGTCTTCCTTGGACCTCGCGCTGTGGCCGTGAAAGTTGCACGGAGCGGGTGCGGGTGCTACATCAAAGGACCTTTGTCTGTTGGACCTTATAGTGTTCGGTTTGGATATGAACCCTGCTTCATTAATGCCTCGTGGCCATTGTCTGTGGTTCGAGATCTCGCAGTGCTCTGGGATCCACTGCATGGATTATGATGTTGTGACCTATTGTTGTATGACTTAGAGTTGTATCCTGCGGCAACACTTTAGACGACCGGCGCAAGTCAGGATTTCGTCCAACCTTGCATTGCTTTCAGGACAGATTTTGAGTCGGAGAAAATAACCCATGAAGTCGGGGTTTCGTTTGGCGCTATGTGTAGGAAAGCTTCCTCGATGGCGTAGGGCTTTGAAGCTGTTGACGACTTCCTGTGAGACAGACGGATCGCATGGTGCTCTCCCGAGGACGGAACGACGAATGCGCATGTCGATGACTCTTGTGATGTGGACGTATCTGCAAATATCTGCTGGTGTGCGGAGTACTGAGCAACCACATCCCGTGCCAGCTGCGTTATAACAGGCTCTGGAGTGTCCTTCTTTGACTTGAGGCCTGGAGGCGCTTTCGACACAGCAGGTAGGTTCAGCGTCCAGTAGGGGATGAGAGCTGCAGGCAGTGGCTTGAACCGATGTGTTTCGTGGAAGTAGGGCGCCAGAGCTTGGTGAATGCTCGACCTGACTGTGTACGAAGCCAGCGGTTCAACAGGTGTTTGACATGTCGAGGCGCCAAACATGCACAATGCCTGGGGTACTCAGTCACTCGCAAAACAAATATAGGTGGCTCTCTAGCTTCAGCAATAACTGCACGGTTGGAGGTTACGCTCGGGATGCCTAGGCAGAGCGTAACACTTTCCGCTAGTGCACGTTGTAGTGCAGTCTCCGAAGCTGGATATACGCCACGAGGACGGGTACGTGGCAGTGCAAGCATTTGCCGCACCAGAGAGGAATGAAGACCAAACATGGAGTGGCATGTCGTGACCCATCGGTGCCCGGTACATGAGTCTACCCGTTCTTTAAGCTGCGTCACTTCGGGGTTCCAGGACAGAGAACGAGTACAACCCCCAGAAAGCGGTGGTGTGAAACTCCAGCTAAGGCCTCCCTGTTCACGTTCAGAATCAAACGGGGCAGAAGTTTACGGGTGAAAGGTAGGGAGACAGTCTTTTCTCTGGAGGCGTCCATACCTCTTTGCGTTGGGTACTTGAAAAGCTTTTCGATAGCATCCTGCAGTCTTCGATGGAGTGCTGGCCGCTGCTTACCGGAGGAGCAAATGCAAATATTGTCGGCGTATATGCTCGATCGTACTGCCCTCGGTAAAATGGCAGGGAGACCAGCCATTACAACGTAGAAAAAGAGAGGACTAAGAACACCTCCCTGGAGGACACCGGTTGTTAAACCGTGACAGTCTGTATCACCGCTAGATGCTCATATGAAAAGTATCCTGTTCTGCATGAACTCAGAGAGCCAACGCAAGCATCGCCGCCAATTTCGATTACACACAAGTCATGCAACATCTACCTGTGGCATACGGTATCATAGGCCCGCTTTATGTCCAGAAATACGGCACACAGACACACATACTCACACACATAAATGGGGTGGTGATGTAGTTGGTCATTCACCGCCGTTATGTCAGTGCACTGCCCCATTGCGCTTGTGGAAGGGATGAGAAAGTGATGATGATGGAAAGGTGTCCTTTTAGAGTTCGTCCAGTAGTCGAGTGCTGAAGAGGAACTCAGCAACAAGTCGTAGGCCTTGCGTCTGATGTGAGGGGTCCGACAATGACCCGAGAATTTTGGCCAAGTCGAACTGGCGTTGATCGACGCGTTGCAGAGCAGTTTCCATGAGGGCGCGCTCGCGGTCGTACTGTCCGCAGACCAGGAGGATGTGATGGAGGTCACCACGCATCCCACACACGGAACAGTGTGTGTGTGTGGGGGGGGGGGGGTATGTTTAGTATATAAAAAAATAGGGGGGAAGGGTTAGCCACTGCTACGGCGGCTTGCTGTTCCCAGAACAGAACGGACAAAGAAAAAGAAAGACAACCAGAAAGAAAACAAACCAACACGTTGGAACAGGTGGAACAGTGATTGGATGAGCCGACACCGAGGAGGTGTTTGAAAGCCGATGTAAAAGCCACATCAAGGCTCATGCGGTGGAAGACTGTAGTAAAGGAACGTGACATTCGGCGGCGCAGAGTAAGGGACAATGTGTGATCAACGGAGTAAAGCAGAGTCGGTGGTGATCTCATGTTCCCATTGAGAGCGTATCTTGGGGCCAGTGAGGCTTCAGACGCGGTAACGGCGATCCCCCCCAGAGAAGATCATGGGGAAAGGCCGGGTGTACTGATGCGCGCCTGCGGCTCTTCGATCTGCGTCCTCGTTTACATTGATGCCCACATGACCCCGGATCCACTGGAAGACGCTAGAGTGCGCGCTCGCTTTCTTATATACTTGCAGAATTTGCTGAGGGAGCCGCTAAGTTCCATAGTTGCCACACACTGCAGGGCAGATCTGGAATCCGTAAAAAACGACTCAGGAGCGAACGGGGCTGTCATTAATTTTCCGCAGGGCGAAAAGAATAGCATAAAGCTCAGCGCATGTTGACGATGATTTATGTGAGAGATGATGGCTCTGGGGACGCCACGACAGATCCTCAGACTGCGTGCAAGGAAGCACCGAAGCCACTGAAGTTATGTTTCAGAAATGCCGTGGAGAATAGGAAGGCTATACACAAGTGCGAAGTCCACGAAGTTCCACGAAGAACAGTCTTATGAACAGCCAGAAGTTATCGCTCATCCGTACCCCACTTGGCGCCAACAAAATGACGAAGGACGGAGGTCCACGGTTGGACCTTTTTGTCAAGGTGGTCAATGTGTTTTTCCAAAACACGTTGCAGTCGACGACGACACCCAGAGACCTGTAATGTCTCACCTGCTTGATCGGCGGGCCAGCAAATGCCGTCCTAAGGGCCGTCCTCGTCTTCAATCTCGTACGCCACTGGTGACAACCGGGAGACGACTCTAAATGGCCCGCTGAACCTCTTTGGAGCCTTGATGCCGATCGGTGGCGACTTCAGAAGCACCAGCTGTCCCTTCTCGAAGCTGATGTCCCTGCGTCCCCTGTCGAAGCAGAACTTCTGCTTCTCCTGGGCCACTTTGATATTCTCAGCTGCCAACTGTCGTGCACGGCTCAGTCGTTCATGAACCAGAGTGGTGTACGTGGACGAGTCTTGAAGTTCTTCGAGTTCCTGCCGATTGAACACCACGTCAAGAGGCCAGACCGGATCAGAGCCGTATGCGAGGAAGAACGGTGTCCGCTGCACCGACTCTTGGTAGCCGGTATTGAAGACGAAAACAACATATGGCAGAACATCGGCCCACTTCTCCCCTTCGGCGATCATCATGTTCATCATTTGTTTGATGGTCTTGTTCGCTCGCTCGCATTGTCCGTCCGCAGCTGGGTGGTAGACTGTTGTAGGCGAGTGCTTAATCCCGCAATGCTGAAGGAAGAGTTGTGTGGACTTTGACATCATTTGCGTACCACGGTCCGTAATGAGTACTGCCAGACACCCATGCTTCAGAATGAGGCCTCGCTCAATGAAATTCTGGTCGGTGACAACCTCGATATTTCTCTCCGGCTTGGCTACAACGAATTTCGTCAAATAGTCGATTGCGACAATGATGTACTTGTGGCGTCTCGACGTCTTGAAAGGCCCAATAATTTCCAACCCTACCGTGTGGAACGGAAAATGCACCGGTATGGGTTGTAACAGACCAGATGAAAACGAAGAGTGCTTATACCTCTGGTACAAGTCGCAATGCTTGACGTATCTGTTGTCGTTGCTCAACATCCTGGGCCAGTAGTATTTTGTCCGAGTTGCTTCATAGGTTCAGCGAACTCCCATGTGGGCGCCGTACTTCCCCTTGTGGAGTTTGTGGAGTACGTGATCAACCTACACCCGTGACATCAGGAAACGATGGTGGGCAGGGCCTTGTACAGGACGGAACGGTGAATGACAAACTTGCGTTGAGTTCTTCGCTGCCGTTTGCGTGTGCCACGGATTCCATTCAGTAGACCGATTATATGCTGGCAGAAGGTGTCGCTTTGCTGCTCAGTTTACAGTACATCAGCTCAGTACATCATCTGGCGTAGAGGAATGCGTGACTTGAAGTACTGGGCATTATGTATCAATCACCGGAGCTCTAGAAAGGCAGTCGAGGGCCTAATGTAGGCGACCCGTCTGGTATATGACGTCAAAGTCAAACTCTTGTATGGAGAGAAACCAGCGCAAGGGAAGTTGGTTGCCTTCTTTGTACTTCAGCAGCCAGCATAATGCATGATGGTCCGTCACGATTGGGAATTTCCAACCGAGGGGGTATGGACGGAGCTGTTCGAGTGATCTTTTACCGCCAGAGGCTCCAGTTCCGTAGAGCTGTAGTTAGCTTCGGCGCTTTCAGAGCACGGCTTAGGTACACAACGGGACGGAAGTGCCGGCTGGAACGTCCGGCTGGAACGTCCGGCTTGCTTGATGGCTTGGAGACCTGTGGGCTTAATTGGGCATCCGGTGGGGCGTCGAGGGAGACCTTTATAGCTGTAAGGTGGTCCTGCAGCTCCTTGACCTGCTGGCTCAGGTCGTCCACCTCAGTTAGTGCACAGCGGAACGCTTCCACTTTGGCAGAGTCATCCATCGTTGCGAAGGCACTGATGGAACATTCGGCCATGATGGGGGAGAGTCCGACCCTGACGTCGAGGCGAGAACGGGTTGCAGTAACGCAGGTGCCTGGGAGCGCCGCCCGTGCATCCACCGTCAGTAGAAGAAAATCGTTCGAGTCGTTCGGGCGCCAAGTTGTAACGTTATTGCGTTACTCGATGCAAAAAGCGACTCAAAACTTCAGCTGTGTTGTCAGAAAAAAGCCCCGACGATTCCACGCCGTCTTCTTTTATTCCCTCAGACGCACGTGAACATCGTCTGCGTCACAACCTGCTTGATCGGCGAGCCAGCAAGAAAAAGCTGATAGCAGTGCATGTGCTTCCTTGTGAAAGTGAGAGCTGCAGATTTGTCCCCCGATATATCCATGCAGACTTTGGTGAAGGACTGCATAATTTTGTCGAGTGGACTCTGCAGACGACGCCGAATTGCGCAGGTCTTGATTTTCCAACTGTTCAGATGCAAAAAATCATCAGCATAGATCGAGACCTTGACCTTGGAGGTTATACTGGACTTCAGATCCATCATGTCGAGGTTAAATAATATAGGGTTTAACAGGCTACCTTGTGGTACCCAGTGCGTTACCAGGACTTCCGATGTGGCTCCATCACGTGTGCGTACCGGTACAAATATCTGTTGTAGGAACTTAGCAAGCCACCGGAAAAGTTTAGTGGGAACACTAGCTTGTAATAGTTAACGCAGCGCAACAGCATGACTGACGGTGTCGTACGCTCTCTTCACGAAAAAAAAAAAAATAAGACGTCATTACGATTATCTTATAGAACTTTGCTTGTTCGACACTAGTGACAAGGTCAAGGACGGAGTCCGTCGAGCTCTGGTGCCGATGAAAGCCAGGCATCTTGTTCGGAGATACACGATGCCGTTCAAGCGTTCATTCTAGTCGATGAAGCACCTTGTGCTCCAGCACTTTGTCGAGGCAACTTGTCAGGCTGACAGGGCGAAACGATGCAATGTCTGAAGGATGCTCCCCTGGCTTTAGCAAAGGAACAACCAAGGCTTCTTTCCAGTCCCTGGGCACCACGCTGTTGTTCCACGACGCATTGTACGCATGAAGAAGGCAGGACATAGGAACAGCACTATGGTTGCGGATGACTCTATAAGTGATACTATCATGGCATGGTGATGATCGGGCTTGAGATGAACATAGTGCAGCTTTGAGCTCAGCCAAAGAAAAATCCAGGTCAATTTCTCGGTGGGTGGCCAGGTCCGCCTGTGAAATTTCCATCAGAAGACGAGAGGGATGTGTTTGATAGTCCTCACTACCGGCAGCCTGAGCACTGGCTGTGATGACTGCTCAAAACTAGGAAGCAACATCATGCTCAGACTTATTTAGCGAAAGGGCCAGCACACGCACATGGAATTCTTTGGGGTGGAGGCCCCTCCAGACAGCGAGCCACACTCCAAACTCTCGTGGCAGAGTGAAAGGGCGAGAGGGTTCAGCAAAGGCGACGCCATCGCTGAGGATCTACTGCCTTAAGTGCCCTCTATACAGATCTGGCGATACGCTGAGCTGCTGCAATGTCTTCGAGCAATCCCGACTGTCTTGCCTTCCGTTCAGCCCTTCTCCTACATGCTCGAAGCTGTTCAACACGAGGACCCATGTGACCTGGTGTGACCTTCACATGTCGAGAGGATGACCGAAGAGAAGATGCCAGTAGTTAACTGGTCTGCTGACATGCCCTGGTGCACATGACTGATGACCGCCGCACGAAATATGTTCCAGTTAGTCAATCTAGCCGTTTTGCATCGAGGTTGTGAGACAGATCTATTAAACGAAATATAGATAGGTAGGTGATCACTGCCTCGTCGATCAACGTCAGTAGCCCATGATAAAAACTTTGAAATGTCCTTGGAACAAACTAAAACGTCTAGGACATCTGTCGTCAAGCCCCTGCGCAAGAAAGTGGGTGAACCACCGTTGAGGAGACACCGATCCAGACCTTCGATGGCATCACTCCAGATTCTTCCTATTCTGTCTGTCGCTCCACTTCCCCACACCGGATTGTGGGCGTTGATGTCGCCAACAACCAAAAAAGGTGATTCGAGCCCCATAAAAGTATTTAAACGTCATGCGGCGACAGGGTTGAAGATGGTGGGACATACAAACTGACGACTGAAAGCGATAGATTAACCAAACGAACTTTACACCTTACAAGGTCGATGGTCGAAGCAATCTGGGAGTCCTGCAAAAGGGCAGTCGTCAAATCTGCCCTTACATGCACATAATACAGTCCTCTATGGCACACTTGAGTTCCCGGACGTAAAAATATTATAGCCCCTAAGTCTGAAATCGTCCTTGACGTACGCTTTGCTGAAAGCCAGAATCGGAATGGGATTCTTAAGCTAAAAACAGCTTGAGTTCAGGGAGCTTGCTGCGCAGACCTCTTGCATTCCACTGCATCACTGTATCCCTCTTATAGGGACTGTCCATGATGGAACTATGCGAGCAGGCCATCCACAGCGAAAGGCTGCTGAACCTCAGGTAACAATGCAGCTGCAGGAAATGCAGAAACTATCTCTTTGAGAACAGCAATCAAAAGAGGATGCAGCGCAGGCATTACATCGCCAGCGCTCGATGCTGGGTTACAGGACCGCTTCCTGTAACCTCTTCGTCTCTTCGTCAGCTGGACTCTCGCCCTTTCTCCCTACCGAAATTGCTTGGTCCCTGGCCCAATCCAGCCCAGCAACGCTCTGCGCTCAAAGCTCTTCTGACATTTCTGGACACCATCGGACTTCGATCGTTATTGTAAAGGGGCTCGTTATTTTATTCCCCCCATTCCACCAAGCACTGGGGTAGAGTATCGCCTGTTGCGATGAAACTCCCCACTCTCCAAGGCCGAAAATAAAGTTGTTGTTTATTGTCGAGGTCACTGGTCGGTGAGCTGATGCTCGGTGTACCGTTTACTGCAGCAGCATAAGTGACCAGTGCCTTGGAGACACATGTGGAGACTGGCTAGATTGCCGCGCGGGCAGAGAACTCTGTCTGCTTGCAACAGTCACATACTTAGCCGGTTCTCCAGGACGTATTAAATACCTCGAGTAGGCACTTCTGACATCGCTTATCCAGGTTACGCATAGAGCGATAGGTGATATTGTCCGTTCCTGGAGAAGATCGAACACGTGACAGGAGGAGTGCGTTCTTTAACTCAGAGGGCGAAAGGCCACTATACATGTCCGGGTCAGTGATGGCTGGACTAGCTTCAATTTCTTCCGTCAAGTATGCTAGCTCGATAGGAGGATAGCTCGCAGGGCAGCAAACAGCAGAGGTATAACGCAGGTCAACGACGTCGTTGCGTGATCAGTAAGGGAGATGTTACAGTACGAGTATGTTTCCGCTTCGGTTGCGATTCAGCTCCTAGTTTAGGGTTCCGCTTGGACTTCTCTGCGTTTACGGCATCGCTATTCTTACGACTAGCAAGTATACTTGCATATAATGTATACTTGCAGGCAAGTATACTTGCATATCAATCTTGTTTGTTGTTAGGGTGTTGTTCCAACGAAGAAAGGCGACACTCCCATTGTTCTACAAACATTTGTCCCCCAAGCTGTACATAGTCACTTACAGGGTGTCGAGTAAAGCCTAAGGCTACTCTATCAGGCAACTGTTGTACACTCTTGAAGGTAGGGACAACGCTCGATTTGACTATGGGCCTCGATGACCCATCTTCTTCTCTGGAGAACGCTACAACCTTTTGACATCTGCCAGCCCCCTCTGCCGTAAGTAATCGAGAAGACCTGCTTTAGAATATCTCCTGCGAACGTCGAAGATCTTACCCATAGTCGTAAGATAAGAGTCTGGGATAAACTTCTGCACTGCTATTCAGGCTATAAACATCACAGCAAGTAGGTCTCTGGCCGATTGATCGGTAGCCGCATTGATTACAAGTGACCCGTCTCGTGTTATGTGATCCAATAGCTCCTTCTCTTGGATTACAGTGACGATGTCTTTAGCTGTACAGTGTTAAGATTTACTTTTCAGAAGGAGGCCTCCGAATCCACCGTATTGAACACTATGCGTATGCCAGATTTCTTATGTTTCTTGTATGATACAATTGTAAAATCGCCGTCATCTTCTACCATCTGCAGCGGAAGTTCCTCTGTCGTGTTGTTGTATGCATCTTGAGAAATTTAAGCGCTGACTGAAAGGACTTCTATGTTGTCATCCACCTCCTGTCTCTTGAGCGGGAGGGAGCCAGAAGCATGGCCGGATGCTGAACAAGACCGCGGCGAGTCCATCCGAGCCGTCGGTGGCTGGATTTTCATTAATCCAGTCTCCCGCGCCCTGTAGTGTAACTGAATTAGCTAGATTAACAAGGTGATGAGATTAAAGTGATAAGATGGTAGCGAAGAATTTCCGGGAAGTGTCTTCTGTTCTGTCGATGCAAGGACGATAAGGAGGATGGACAGGTGGGACAAGGAAGCAGCTCGTGCAGAGCCATTCGGTTTCGGGCATTAGTCCAAGACAGTTGTTTCTGATGTCAATAAAGGCATAACAGTTTGGCGCAATCGACAGAAGTCTGTCTTTGCCGCCCGTGATCGAGTTACAGTTTCTTGGACATTCTTGATCGCCTGATGGGTTGAGTCCGCTTCATGATACATTGGAAGTCATTTGTGACGCGCCACCCCTGCTGGACGTTGCATCCTTGCGATCATTCCTTGGCCTTCCTTCGTGCCACCTCAAGTTCGTCCCGCGCTTCGCCACAATGGTTGAACCGCTTCGGCGGCTGCTTCGGACGCGAGGATACGCGATTTCTATGGGCGGAAGAGCAACCAACTGCCTTCAGCAGAGTCAAATCACTTATGAAAGAGTGTGTACCTGTGGCTCTTTTTGACGCTTTTGCTTTCTACAATTGTCACACTAATGCATCAGATTTCGGTCTTGGAGCTGTAGTGCAGCAGGACCATCCCGACGGTCTCCGTACTGTTTGCTTCGCCTCGAGAGCTGTGACGGCGACGGGATACCGGTACTCAACTGGGGTGAAGGAAGCTCTGGTGTGTTTGTGGGCGTGCGGGAAGTGTCGCTATTGCTTTTTGGGCGCAAACATACGCTTTGCACGGGCCCCCAAGCCTTGGTCACGCTCTTGTCCACCCAAGGTACGGGATGTCAACCAATGCGCATTGCAAGATGGGCTACGCGTCTTCTGCAGTACAATTACACCATCGAATCCAAGAAAGGAGAACATAACAGAATCGCGTAACTGCAGGCTAGCTGGTGGATAAATTCCATGATAGACACGTAAACAAACACGAAGACACGTAAACAAACACAAACACGAAGGCTCAAGCCTTTGAGCCTTCGTGTTTGTGTCAGCGTGTCTTGCCCATCGCTCAGGCTTGCCTATCAAGGAGAACATAACTTCTTCGCTGACGCTCTATCACGACTTCCTCTACCTTACACAGTGGATGCTTCAACCGGGGGTACAGATGAGGACGAGTTAGTGTGCTATGTTCAGCAGGCACTATCCTGCATCACGATACAAGAGCTGCTGCAAGCCATGGACGATGATGTCATACATCGTCAAGTTTTAAGTAGCCTGGAGCCTGACCCTCAACTTGACAAACTGCAGCAGGGACAACTTTCGCCATACCTCAAACTTCGCGACGAGAACGCTTCGGTAGGAGGTATCCTGCTCAGTGTGTCATGGATAATCCCTCCCTCTTCGCTGAGGAAGCGAACTGTGGACATCGCTCATCACGTCAGTCATATTAGGGGATCGTCCGGACGAAGCAACGTACACGCGAGCGTTATTGGCGGCCTTCTATGAACGTTGAAATTGAGACGCATGTACGACACTGTCATATACGTCTTGAAGCGGATAAGACGGCAGCACACACAGGGCACCTCTACAACCAGTACCTTACCCTTGCGATCCATGGAAGCAGTTGGGGATAGATATCGTCGGTCCATTCGTGCACGCTGCCGTTTTTCCATCACAGCTGTGGATTACTTCAGCAAGTTGCCTGAGAGCTTTTTTTTCTTTTTTTTTTTGCGTGTCACCACTGACGTTATTCTGGAGTTTTAGATGGACATTTTCGTTCGTGAGGGATATCCTGAAATTGTGGTTTCGGACCACGGGCCTCAGTTCGAAGCTCTTCACTTCAAGGATTTCCTTGCCGGGTAAGGTGTACTTAACCGACAGTCGGTAATATACCATAAGTGGTGATATCATCAGTGCCTCGCAGAAGCTCGAAATTCCACGTTTCATCGCATACTGGGAACGTTTTCGAATGTTCGACTGTTTCGTGCTTATTATTCTCCGAGCTTGATTACCATCGCCGGGAACACTTTGGATTACAACCGCATCGACACCATCCTGCCATCAATACCAGTGCTACCAGTACCTTTAAATGCTTGTGCATTCTGCGAAGTCGTCACTGGAGAGGCCTGTGCCACCAACATGCTGCTCTCTAACCGCTTCGTATTATTCACGCAGGTGAGGAATAACTGTTTCTGTACACGCGTAGAACGAGTAGTCGTTGTCTGTTGGTGGTACACTCTAAACCCGCTGGCGGATAAATAAGCGCTATTTTTTTGCAAATTTATTGCGCTTACTCTGAGGCCGGATATATCCGCCACAGGGGTTAACCGTCACGGCTTCTATGCGCCTCCACTTTACACGCCGCGTGCTCTATGCGCCGCGGCTCCTACACGCCTCCGCTGTTATGCGTTGCGCGTTTTATTCGCTTCAACCGGTATGCACTACTTCAACTATATGATATGTTTCCAATCACCACACTTCACACACCTGTGTGGAAAACGAATTCAATCTTTATTGGCACACAACACACAAAGACCATGTACAGCACCACTACTTCGGTATCTATCAGGCGTGCGGGTGTATTTATGACAAGACAGTTGTTTTAAGCTACTGGATTTTCACAAAAAGAGCTATATTAGAGCAATGCGAGCGTGATCCTGTTGAAAACATGTGCAATGCAGAAGAACATTACTCTTTTTTTTATTATTGCTTCAATCAAAATGCATTGCCCACATGGCGAATTAGATACAGCACCAACAGAAATTTAGCTGAACAATTTCGTTCCTCAACATGCTGTTCCCTTGCTAATACAACAAATCAGTTTTAGAGCAGGTTCTGTACCAGGAGCACCAATGTCTGATGAACTTGAAGGGTATACTGTAGTGGATGAAGTACTTCAACACATAAGTACTTCTTCAATTGAGCTTGAGGGACCAGGGTCACTATGATAAATGTAATCTGAGTATGATGTCTGTCCATTCTCACTTCGGTAGGATGCATTGAATATGATATCTCTGAGTAGATTATAATCAACAGAACTAAAATAAGAGCGCAGTTATGAACGCTGCTATACACACTTAGGATGGTAAGGGATTAAGTAGGCGCCCATGACGTCAGGCAAGGCAAAACTGTTTGTCCTGCATTACAATGCAATTCCGCAGGTGAATCCACATTAATCGCGATCCCAATAAGACGCATGTTTACTCTCCATAGGAGCGTCTCTGCACCCAGGTTTGTAAAAAAATAAAATAACAAAGAAGAGTGCAGACATTTAAGCGTTGCTACAATTAACCGAATAATTTGTGACACATATTCACATGCTCACACACTTCTACATTCAAGTGTAGGGTTTGTTCTCATCGTGTTCATATGCCTCTCTTTCCAATATATTATCTAGAGTTAAATAGTGCGGCATAGACAAGAGTTGATAAGGGCTTACCTTTAACCTATCTAGGAAGCGAACACCAGCTGCTACGAATAATTCGAAATGCCCTTACACGAAATATTCAGATCACAATGTTCCCCCCAGTGTAGGATGGAGGACGGAGTGTCACCAGTTAAGTCTGAAAGAAAGAAGAGTTTCACACCGAGGAAAACTAAACGCAAGTGCAACAGGACGTAGAAACGCAATCACGGAAAAGTGAATCACCGGTATAGACGCGCAGAACATCATTTTCTTCTGTATCATTCTGTATGTTCATTTTTTCTGTGTGTATCTGTTTCTCTGCATGTTCTAGTGATATTTATTCACTTGCACCTAGTGTACTAACACACTAATTGTTGGGGATGAGGAATGTACTTTGTTTTTGGTTGTTTGTTGGTTGTTATTTTCTTTTGGGAGTAACAGAACTAGTCAGGAGACAAGTTCAATTTCTACCTGGTTTTCTTTTAAATAATCAATCAATCAATCAATCAATCATTTTCTTCGTCTGCGGCAACTACGAGAGGTGGTTGGGCTGCAAATGCGGACAATATTTCGTAAACGTGCTCGAAAAGGTACACAATGCGCAGCCTGTTGCTTACCGGCATTTTTCATGGCTGACCGGCGGACACCATCTGTGCACGGAGGGCCGACTGACAAAGTTCTTGTTTCTTGCGAAAGTTGTACGATGTCAACGATGCGTTCGTGCTGTCCATCAGTCTAGACACTAGCTTTCTACAACACCAGCAATGTCACAATGTATCACAGCCAAGAAGACACACCGACAACCTGCTTCGAAAATAAGCGGCGTCCGCCTTACCAACCACCACAAAGACGCCGGCCGTTGCACAACATGATGGAACCTGCAGCAATGACACAGCTGCGAACTTGGGAACATTGGTAACCGCCACGATTCTATCAGACACGCAGTTTCGCGAGGTGGTCAACAAACAAAACAAAGAAATACGTCCACTTTTCTTTCAGTGAACACGTGCGGGACGCTTGTTTTCTTTGTCTTGTTATTACGTTCTTTTTGTTGTTGTTAACGTTTCGGTGGTGTGGCGGATAAGGCTGGCAGACAATTAACAACAGCAACAAAATATGCGCCTCTTATCCGTCCTTTATCCGCGACCGGTCTTAGAGTATACCCTGACCAGGGACACTGGTCTGCATTGCTTACGATTGTGTACATGTTACTACCCAGCTGTTGTTACGCTCCGGCGACGTTGAGTCTAACCCAGGTCCGCGTACGCGCAACGACGATGACCTATCATCTGTCAAACGACTCTTCAATAAAATTGAGGCTAGTATCGCTGCTAAGTACGCAGAGCTACTTTGTGAAAGTCAAAGCCATTCACTCGAAGCTGTCTGAAACCGAATCCAGGCTGGATAACCTTACAACCAAACCTGATAATGTTGTCAAAGATGTATCTTCTCTACCCGGTTTGCAGTCTGATGTTACAAACCTTCAGGAAAATGTCCGGAAAACTGACAGTACCGTAGCCAATTTCACTCGTCGTTTAGGCGACCTCGAAAACAGATCGAGGCGCGAGAACCTCCTCTTCTATGGTCTTGAGGACGATGCCAACGAATCTTGGTCCCAGGCAGAAAGTAAAGTCATCAGCTTCTGTTTCACCACCATTGGCGTCACAGTTACTGCCAATGAGATTGAACGGACACACCGAGTGGGACACTTCCACGATGCAAGGAAACGACCAATTAAAGTTAAATTTGCCAGTTTTAAGACGAAACAGAGCATATTATCGTGCGGGCACAAATTAAAATCAACGCCGTTCTCTGTGAGTGAAGATTTCTGTCTCAACGTCCATACCACCCATAAACACTTACTGTCATTTGCCAAGACGTTGTCACGTCCTTTCAAACTAAAATACGATAAATTACTTGGCGATGGAAAGTATTATCGTTATGACAGTGATCGGTGTGTAGTCGTCGAACATCAACAATGACATCCTCGTGCCCTCTGTCACTCCTATTTACAAACATTTGAAGTGTACTGCCCAAATCCGATGCGCTGTGCGACTTCGTCATAACGGGGAACTTCGATGTTACTGTCCTTACCGAAACCTGGTTACGCGAAGGTATTACCAATGCTGAAATCTTTCCTAGTCTTGCATATTTTGACACATTTCGTTCCGACAGAGCTGATCGTCGTGGTGGTGGCGTACTCATCGCGTCAAGATGTAGCCTCAGTTTTTTTAGTATATCCATCGACACTCCTCTAGAACTGTCTGTTGTTGCGACATATCAGGTGCCAAGCTTATTCTCATCGTCTGTTATCGTCCCCCCGATCTGAAAGGATTTGTGCCTCTACTTCACGATGTCCTTGCAACCGTTTTCCACCGGTTAACGAACTGTACCTTTGCTTTGTTTGGCGATTTCAACTTTCCGCATATCGACTGGCCACAGCCCATCGCTAACTCTACCTCTGCGTCTACCTCTACATTCCATGAGCTATGTAACACTTTCAACATAGGCCAAATTGTCTCGCATCCAACCCGAGTAGTGTCTGGAGCGTCTCATTTCTTGGACCTTGTCTTGGTGAACAATCCGAATACTTTCTCACAACCAGTTACCTGCGATGGACTAAGTTATCACAAATTCATCTCCCTAAACATCATTTTAGATAAACCTTCCTAATCGTAAAGTAATTAAGCTCTAGAACAGGGCCAATTTTGAAGCCATTAATAGGGAGCTAGAGACATTTTATCCTAATTTTGTAGCAGCCTTTCATTCCCGTTCTACAGAGAAAAACAGGTTAATTTTCAAGAATAAGCTACAGTCCTTGATGAACCAATTTATACCAACCGTTCGGCTCAAGGTGAACGAGTGTGCTCCCTGGTTTAACAGTAGACTAGAAATCCTTCTGAACAAAAAGAAGAAACTCTTCAGAAGGGCCAGGCTCACAAACAATCCTAACGATTGGAAAACTTATGACACACATGCCAGCCTTTACAAAAAAAAAAAAGCATTACAATCTCGTAAATCTGAATTTTTTTTTTCTGTCGACTTTCCTGCTGCTTTTACCTGTAATCCAAGCAAGTTCTGGCGCCTCATTAAGCCGACTCAACATGAACAAATAATGCTTAACGACGGTGATAATTTACCCACCCACGAGTGCTGCGACTTATTTAACATCGCTTCTTGCGGTGTGCACTTGGACGTCGAGCCTCCCAATATTCCCCACCTAACTCCCCTTGGGCACGCCGACATGCCTCAGTTCTCTGTTTCGCCTAGTGGCATATGTCACCTCATTGATTCCCTCAAGCTCTCCTCCTCTTCTGGGTTTGACGACATCAACTCTAAAGTCCTCAAGAGCACCAAGCACGCTTCTAGCCACTTCCTAACTGACATTTTCAACCAATCACTCTCCACTGGCAATGTTCCTAGCGACTGGCGGATAGGTAAAGTCATACCAATACACAAAGGCGGCTCGATGTTACGCCCTCTTAACTATCGCCCCACAACTCTCGTTAGCACCCCATGCAAACTACTTGAACACGTCATATTCTCAAATCTAATGGACTTCCTTGAAGCTCGTTCATTCTTCTTTCCGTTTCAACATGGATTTCGTCGCGGTCTCTCCTGTACTACCCAACTAACGATTGGCATACCTCACCTTCATCCGGTCCAAGTTGGAATTTGCAAGCTGTATTTGGGACCTTCATCAATATTTCCTTTCAAATGCCATCCAATCAGTACAAAATCGCGCTGGTCGTTTCATCTTATCCGATTATTCTCGCACCACTAGCGTCAGCGCTCTAAAGTCAGTTCTCAACCTTGAGCCATTAGGTTACCGCAGTAAACTCCAAACACTCCATCTGTTTCATAAACATTTGCACTCGTTGCCCCTTACTCTTCACTCTAAAAACAGAACTTCACTGCAAAGCACGCTGTGCACCGACCATTGCCTCGTCGTCGGACAGTCGTCAGCGGACCCTGCCCCTTCATATCTTGCGTCAACAAGGTGTCCCTCTCCTGGGCCGTAACTGGGTGCGTGAGCTGCGACTAGATTGGGCCGGACTAAACACCATGTCGCTCGACGTCAACGCAATTACTGGACAGTTGACCGAGAAGTACAAGCCTCTTTTCACCGAAGAACTCGGAAAGATTAAGAGTGAGCAAGCATGTCTCAGGTTAAAGGAAGGCAGTACGCCGTGTTTCTTGAAAGCTCGAAGCTTACCGTTTTCTCTGAGAAATGCTGTGGAGAATGAGATAAATAAATTGGAGAAGATGGGAGTAATATCGCCAACAAGCTGCAGCGCATATGGCACGCCAGTAGTTCCGGTCGTCAAGAAGGACGGCTCCGTCCGATTATGTGGTGACTACCGAACAACGTTAAAGGTACTGTAAAGCAGCACCGATAAAATGTCATTTAGTGTGGCCATTCGATAGTCCAAGCCACCAGGACAAAAACTGCGCAAGTTTCATTCCAATCGACGGTGCAGTTAATTAGAAAATTACAATTAAAGATTACGGGCAACACTGTACTAGGTATTCGAAATGAATCCGTACTTCTGACACATACGGCAGCAACCACATTGCATGCGTATAACACTGGGCCCGGCATAACAATCCACCACAATCCACCATAAAATCCGCCCCTGCAATCCACACAACGATCCACATCTGAGGACAAACGGATAGGCGAACTGAAATGAAATGCTGAGCCGTTGAAAAAAAATATGTCAGACGTTCAAGAAGCCAGACAGCGTCGGGACTTGTTTGTTCACACAGGTTCACAGAGAGGTTTTGTTCCTTTGAAAGAGGCCACGAACAAAAGGAGCGCGCAGGCGCAGCAGAGAAGTAGGGAGAGCCCCCATCAAACAGCGGCCAGCACTGGGTTCGCAAAAACAGGGGTTAACAGTTTAAACTGTTAACAGGGGTTTCAGAATGCATAGATAAACAGGAAAACTGATAATATGGTTACTAAAATAACGAAGTTCCGATGTCATAGTGTGTAATACCAATTTTCAGTGTTGCCCGCTGTACAGGGGGTTGTTTGACACAAGGCGTCTCCACCGCTCAACTACGCCGCATCTTTCATGGCAAATTAAAAATATTTATAGCGCGTTGTCGGTCGTATGGTTCCGCATATGGTATTTAGAAGCAACAAAGTCTCTAGTCACATCACCGGCATATCATGCTTGTCTACTGCTTTACGGTACCTTTAAACCAAGTCCTGGAGGTCGAAAAGTATCCCCTTCCGAGGTTGGATTAGATTTTTGCGGCGCTTGCTGGTGGAAAGTATTTTTCGAAAATAGATCTTAATCGTGGATATCTTCAAGTAGAAGTCGACGAGCAATCAAGTCAGTATTTAACGCTGAATACCCGCAAAGGACTGTATAAGGTAAACCGTCTTGCCTTTGGTATTACTTCGGCCCCTGCAATATTCCAGAAAATCATGGATAATATGCTGAAAGACCTGGATGGTGTCATCGTCTACCTAGACGATATTCTTGTTATGAGGAGGTCAGAACAAGAGCATATTCGGAATCTGGAAAGGGTTTTGCAGCGCCTAATGGAACGGGCGGTCCGAATAAAAAGGGAAAAATGCGAGTTTTCGAAGACCGAGTTACAGTACTTAGGACATGTCATTAACGCTGAAGGCGTGAAGCCGTCGCAAGAGAAAGTTGAAGCGGTACTGCGTGCCCCCGCGCCGACAGACAAGCAACAGCTTCGCTCGCTGCTGGGAGTAATCAATTTTTACGGGAAATTCCTGCCAGACCTATCAAGTGTCCTGTATCCCCTGCACAGGCTTTTGAGACTAAACGTGACATGGTCGTGGAACCAGCAGTGTCAGATGGCCTTCAATAGGGTAAAGGAATTACTCGCATCACCGCCGGTCTTGGTGCACTACGACCCGGACGCCCCGTTGCAGGTTGAATGCCACGCCTCGGCTTTTGGAGTAGGTGCTGTACTGTCGCACATAAAAGAAGACGGAAGTGTGAAACCGGACGTTGCGGACGTCAACCGGACAGTTCATCAACGGTGTTCAACCTGTCATCAAAACCCCTAAACAGTGACCACTTATCTGTGTTGGGGAGGGGCTTGAATTATGCCATAACGCCCAAGTCAATTAACACGAAAGAAATAGTCGTTGAGGTCAAGAATGGCCTAAGACAGATTACTGATAAAGCCGCAGCAGATGCGGCCAGGAACAAACTGGTGGGCATCTTACAGAAAGGTAGGTTACCTGCAGCAAATATAACTAACAAGGAACGCGAGGCTCTCCGGGATATCCGGAACGATCAGAATCTAATTGTCTTACAAGCAGACAAAGGGAAGGGAACGGTTCTTATGAATAGAAGTGATTATGATGACAAAATGTTAGCTATTTTGAATGATGCTTCGCACTTTGAAAAACTTCCCTTAGACCCAACCAAGCGTATGGAAAGAAGGCTTGTGGACGAATTGAGAAAACTAAAGAACAACGGATTGATATCGGAAAGTTTGTACCGTTGGTTATTTTCCTCCGATGGGGCAACACCTAGGATCTATGGCCTTCCAAAGATCCATAAGCCTGGCGTTCCACTACGACCTATTGTCTCGTTCATTGATGCACCGTCGTATAATTTATCGAAGTTTCTCGCCGACTTGATCACACCTGCTATGTATAAGAACAAGTGTTCGGTTAGGAACTCGTATGAATTCTGTGATTTGGTTCGGAAGTGTGTCGTAGGGAAAGATAAGGTTATGGTATCATTTGATGTGATTGCATTGTTCACGAACGTCCCCCTCGACTTGGCTATAACAGTTGCACGGGATATGTTAGAACACGACGCTTCCTTTGATGAACGGACTGCATTATCTGTTGAAAATGTCATAACCTTGCTGAAGATGTGCTTAGACCAGTCGTTTTTTCAATTTAAGAAACAGATTTTTAAGCAGGTTGATGGTTGCCCGATGGGCAGCCCCGTGTCTATGGCGGTTGCCAATATAGTAATGGAGCATGTGGAGAATATCGCCCTCAGTAAGATGGGCTCGCATGTGACTTTTTACAAACGTTTTGTAGACGACACCTTTGCCGTTGTAGATTCAGGCCATGTGGATGCTTTCTTGGGAAATCTGAATGACGTTCATCCGAGCATTCAATTTACTTGTGAGAAGGAGTGTGACGGCAAGCTGCCTTTTCTGGACGTGCTCGTCAGGAGGGGAGATTCGGGTCAGGCGACCACTACAGTTTACAGGAAAAAATGTGATACCGGTTTGGCATTGCACTTTGAGTCTGCGCACCCACTAGAACATAAAAGGGCAACAGCCCGTTCGTTAATTTCGAGGTCATGTAATATCCCCTCGAACCCGAGTGCAATGCGGGCCGAGATGGAAGTGGTAATGGACAATCTGAAGCACAGGTCATACCCCCAACCATTCTTGAATGACGTGCACAACCAGATAAAAAAGAAAACGCTAAAGGAAGAAAGAGAGGAAAGTAGAAATCCATTTGTTACCCTTCCGTACATAAAGGGCGTTTCAGAGCCAATAAGACGGATACTTGCTGCGGTAAACATAAAAACAGCATTCAAACCCAAGATTACTCTTAAGAGTTTGTTAAGTCACCCAAAAGATAGTGTGGACTTGCCCGATAAGCGCGGCGTTGTTTACCGTATTGCATGCCGGGATTGCACCGCAACGTATATAGGGGAAACAGGTCGAAAGGTAAAAACAAGAATGAATGAGCATAAATATGACATAGAAAGAAACGCGAACAAACGAACAGAGCTACGCGAGCACGTTGAAAAGACCGGCCATGCGGTTAACCTAGATACCCCCGATATTCTAGCTCGTGAAGGTCGCTGGGGAGTAAGAAAAAATTTAGAATCCTGGTACATCAAAACCAGTCCAAATTGCATTAACAAACATCCGGGTCCGCTTCCAGATAGGTACGCCCCCCTGTTTAAATAGCTGACGCGTGACGGATAGACCTCATTCTGAAGATGGGGCCTGAATAGGCCACGAAACGTTAACACTTAGTGCATATTTTAAGTTGTTTTTATCCTGTTGTGCTGCCGGTGTGGCCTATGTATTTTAATAAATGTCTACCCCCGGTACTTGGACTGTTTTCAGACCATATTCGGTGAAAAGTCAAGCACACCTACTATTGCTGCTGCACGTCTGCAGAGGTGGTCCCTTATTCTAGCAGCATATCGCTACGAGCTTCGCTACAGGGCCGGAAAGGCCAACGTCGTCGCGGATTGTTTTTTTCTCGTCTGCCGTTGCAAAGGACTCACGAGGACAATGACGACGAAGTCAGTGCGATCTACTCTTTGGGACTTGAAAGTTTCCCTGTGAACTGCGCAGAAATAGCTAAAGAAACTGCTCGAGATCGAGTACTCAGTGTGATGGCGGAAGTTATTGCCAAGGGGTGGCCTGCAACTATAAATGATGAGGCACTGAAACCTTATTTCTCTCACCGGACAGGGCTAACAATGCACCAAGGATGCATCCTGTGGGGAATGAGGGTCCTGATGCCTTCAAAGCTGCGCATGAGGGTGCTCGACGAACACCACTGCGGACATCCAGGAATCGTCAGGATGAAAGAAATTGCAAGAAGTTACACATGGTGGCCACGAATCGATGACGAGCTGGAACAGATGGTAAAAAGATGCGACGACTGCCAGGAACAACGCCCTCAACCACCGAAGGCTCCGCTGCATCCTTGGTCCTGGCCGTCTCGACCGTGGGACCGCGCGCACCTGGATTTCGCGGGTCCCTTCTTGAGTAAGAACTTTTTAGTCGCGGTGGACGCGCACTCCAAGTGGCCGGAGGTGTTTGTGCTCCAGTCAACGACCGCAGCAGCTACTGTACAGTGTGTGCGTGAGCTGTTTACGCGATGGGGTATCGCGGGTACAATTGTCACAGACAATGGACCTCAGTTTTGTGCGGAGTCTTTTCGGATGTTTCTCAAGCAAAATGGCGTGAAACACATAACATCGGCGCCCTACCAGCCATCAAGTAATGGGTTGGCAGAGAGGTTCATCCGGACGTTGAAAGAAGGCCTGAAGAAAGATCAAAGTCACTCTCTGGAGGTGAGACTTGCTAACCTGCTTTTAGTTTACAGAAACACTCCACATGCCACAACGGCACAGTCACCCGCATCGCTCATGTTGGGACGACCATTAAGAACCAGACTGGATCTCATGAAGCCGTCCCTCAACCTCACCGTCCGACAGAAACAAGTAATACAATCCTTTACCCGGAGTCCCAGGGGCCGCGTTTTTCAAGTGGGAGATCCTGTGCGCGTCAGAAACTATCGTGGTGGTGAGAAATAGGTAAGGGGAAACGTTGTTGAGAGAACGGGACCGCACTCTTAAAAATGAACTTCACCGCATAGCACGCTCCTCGCCAACCATCATCTCGAATGATATCGTTATCTGCCCTGATTTGTTGAAAACGGGAGGCGTACGCCTTTTCTGTGAGAATTATGAACAGCATAAGTGTCACAGAAAAGGCGTACGCCTCCCGTTTTCAACAAATCAGGGCAGATAACGATATCATTCGAGATGATGGCTGGCTAGGAGTGTGCTATGCGGTGAAGTTCATTTTTAAGAGTGCGGTGTCATACAGGGTCAAGGTGACTTGCCAGAATAGTACACTTGTCTGGAGGAGGCACGCTGACCAAATGATAACAGCTGACGTTCCTGCCAAGAAGACAGCCCAAGAAGAATCGTCAGACCTTTTCCCGTCGGTTCCACGTGGATCAGCTACCGTTACCGAGAACGCCACCCTACAGTGGAAACACCACCGTCACCACAGATGGAACGAAGATACCCTTCTCGTGTACGCAAACCTCCTGACTGCTATCAGGCTACTTGAATGGTTCCATGTACAAGCTGCACATGAGAATACGCAATGGTAAATTTTGCATGACAATTAGTATTGTATAAATATTGTTTTAGCCTCGGATGGGCGAAGATGTGATATCTGTATCGTTTACGCGATAGCGTGTTGACGGTTCAAGGCCTTCCGCCGTCTCAGCGTTCCTCATAAAAGGGCGCAGCTTTCTTGTGTACCGTCTTTTTACGTCTGCGACACCAACCTGTCAGTATGCAGCTAGCGGTGCTGCCTGTCGTTTTCGAGCAATAAACATTGCTGTTAAGTACCCAAGCAGCACAATGTACTGAAAGTCGAATGCAATAGGGGTGGACGGCTAGGTGGAAGACCTTGAACGAACTGGTGAAACTAAATAACATTGATAAGACACATACCGTCCACCCCTATTGCACTCGACTTTCGGTACATTGTGCTGCTTGGGTACGCTTTTGCTGGCCCTCTGCGAATAGAAAGACACTACACGATAGGGTTATCGCTTCTGATTCAAGGAAAGTGGTGGGCGTACGCCTTTTTGTGGCAATTTTGATATATGATAATTGCCACAAAAAGGCGTACGCCCTCCTCTCTCCTCGAAATAGAAGCGATATCCCTATCATTCTTGGCAACGGTTGGCGCACAGCGTGCTATGCGGTGAAGTTCTGTTTTTAGAGTGTTCCTTACATCCGACCAGCGCACTCCACAAGCCAACGCTTGGACAACGCTCAGAAATGCGAAGCGTTCTTCTCCCATAGCTACTCTTTTTTCTTTTCCTTCTTTCCTCGTACCATTAGGCTATGATATTGTTTACCCACATCCACCACCTCAGTTGTAAATCATACATCATTCACAACCGCTCTCCGCTCTTTTTTTTCCTTTGTAGTATTACTAATCAATGCTATTGTTGTTACGCAACTACACTCTTAAAAATGAATTTCACCGCATAGCACGCTCCTAGCCAACCAAAATCATTGTTATTGATATTGTATTTCTTTTCTAGTGTTATTCCATTCCCTGTCTTTTTCTTTTATTTTATTTTTTTTGTTACTGTTCTGTAATCATTGCTGTTATGCATTCTCCATGTAATGCCGCAAGGCCCTTGGAGCACCACAATAAATAAATACCACCCTGAAGCAAATGTACAGGTGGAACGCCTCAGCAGAGTCCTGAAGAGCTTCTTCCAAACTGGGACGAGTGTTTCTCAAGACGTGAAGGCGTTCCTGGGGATCTACAGGGCTAAGCCTCACGCAGCAACGGGGTCATCGCTTTCAGAACTGCTACATCAGAGGCGCATGAAATCCAAACTCGACCTAGCCGGGTTCCCGAACCTGACAAAGATACTGAGACGGAAATGACCTCAGTACGTGAGCGTATCAAGATGTACCAGGCGCAGTCAATAGTTTATTTCGACGAACGCGATCGTGTGAGGACTCCCATGTTCCAGGCGATCCGTGTCCGTTTATCCGGACACCGTCCTAAAGGATGCCGGTTGTATGGACGGCCCATGGCCATCCAAGTGAAAGTGGGACCCAGCACGTTTGTCGTGGCGGATGGGACAGTGCGGAATGCGTCCAGGCTAGCTGCCTTCGCGGTTGGACAACAGCCATGCATGCCACATCAGCGCTATCTACCCAAACAAACGTCACCCATAGGCGTTCGGAAAGAACACGGAGGACACCTGACCGTTTCCAACCATGCTGCCCCTTTTCAGAAGGGGAGTGTTGTGTCGATGCAAGGACGAGATGGAAGACGGACAGGTGGGACAAGGAAGTAACTCGAGCAGAGCGGATCGGAATATTCTGATAGTTCGGTTTGCGGTATTAGTTGTTTCTGATGTGATAAAGACATAACATCTTCCACAGTAGCACAGTGTGTACTGTTCGCTGAATCAGCCTTGCCAATTCTATGGAGGAAAACAACAACAACTTTATTTCAGGAGGATGGGTGGGGAGTTTCATCGCCAGGGGCGATACTCTGCCCCATTGCTTGAGGTGAAGCGGGGAACGAAGTAATGGGTCCCGTTACAATGAGGATCGAACTCCTGTGACGTCCAAAAAAGCGAAGAGAGCCTTGAGCACAGAGCGTTGCTGAGCTGGATGCGGCCAGGAGCCAAGCAATTTTGTGAGGGAGAGGGCGGGAGTCTAGCTAGTTGAGGGAGGCGGAGAGTACGGAGCGGGAAGGGTGGTAGTGTGGGCAATGAAGAAGAATGTGCTCGAGATCTTCAACAGCACCGCAGTGACTGCAGTGGGGAGAGTTAACTTGTCTCAAGCGATAGCGCCACTGTGCTGTGAAGGCCACGTCGAGGCGCATTCGATGAACTAATGCGGCGGCTTGACGAGAGATATGTGCTGGCATGCGGAAAGCGAGCGCTGGGTCAACTCTGCTCAGCATGGCGGGGGGTAGTATGTCGGCGGTCCGTTGGCGGGTAGCCAGAGGAGTCACAAGGCTTCGAAGTATGGACCGTCGATCGCCTCTCAGCAGTGCAATACGCGTCCGTGTCCGAGACGAGAGAGCTGCTTCGGCGGCGCTGTCCGCCAGTTCACCGCAATGGGCGGGAACCCATTGGAGAGCGAGCCTATGTCCTGCTTCGTACACAAGTTTGTAAGCGGTTAACTCTATGGAGGAATTGGCGCCAGTACGGGACGTTCAAACGGAACCTGTGCAAGAACATCTGAACAGATCTTGGTAACGTGGACGGAACACTGAATTATTGCATAGCACATACATCCTCTCTGCAGATATACATGCAATCTTACAATTCCTCAGAAATGTTATATCCACTCATCGCTGTAGCTGGTTGGTATACTGCGATTCTACCTGCAATGTATCGCACATATTTATTTGTTTCGCGTGCTGCTGGCGCTTCTTGGAGTCTCTCCAGGAGCGGGAATAACATACACGTATTGTAGTCAATTTACCTGAACACAATAGCACTCACAAACCTTACGCAAACTGATACATAATGTACGTCACACTGTAACATAGGCACTGTTCAAAAGGCCACATGGGTATAGATGCATGGTGCGTATGCAAAGAATATTAGGGTACGTGCCGTTCAAGGGCATCTGGGTTTTCGTGTTTAGCGTTGTAAGAATCGAGTTTCTTTAGAAAAAGTGGATATCACCCTGAATTGCAGATTATTTTAGATAAATCATTCCAAGATGACATTGTTTTTGGTAGAAAAGAGTTTTATAAGCATCCGTTTTACAATAAAGGCTGTTTATCTTCATCCTTTACAGATTTTTTTTTCTAAAAAGCTATTAGAGCAGCACAGATGTCATTTTTGCAATTGAATTATACGGCCAGGCGGACATTCCCTCGAAGGAAGTATGCAAGTGCAAGATGAGTAATTCTAAAATTTGTTAATCAGCTCCTTAATTAGGGGATTTTGGGCAAAAGCGAGATAGCAGAATGACGGACTATCCTCGTTGAAAGCCATTCCACGTTTAACAAATCCTGAAACACGCACATGCGTTAAAGTATCCACCCCCAATTTCGATACTCAAATGAGCCGAAACCGAAACCGCGGCGAGCGGGAACGCAGAGAGCACGGCGACCATTTCACGTCAGAGGGCCACGTGATTTGGAGAGACGGAGATGATTGGAGTAGGTGCCGATCTGCTGGCCAGATAATCCGCTTTCCGGCCCACCGGCCTAGATAAGCATCCGTTGGCGTAGGTGATGCGTTCTTGAGGCGCTCTTTTTCGGTTTCGGCTCATTTGCATTCTGAAATTCAGCGACGCATATTTCACGGCACGCGCTCTCTTGTGGACTTTTAAAAGATGAAGTGGTTTTCAACGAGGACAGTCTCCCGTTCTGCTATTTTGCTTTTACCCAAAATTCCTTAATTCAAGAGTAAATTAATGAATTTTAGGTAATTAGTCATCTTGTAGTTACATACTTTCTCCCAGATGATGTTCGCCTGGCCGTAGAACTCAACTGCAAAAACGAGAATAGAATAGAATAGAAATAGAAAGAAAAAATGGAAACGTAGGTCGCACTGCAAAAACGACATCTGTGCCGCTCTCATAGCTTCTTATACAAAAAATCTACAAATGATAAAAATAAGCGCCCTGTATATTTCCTTTATTGACAAGGCACGCCGATCACGTATTGGTAAGTGCTTCTTAAAGTGAATAACTTGGCTGAAACTACCATTCGTCTATGCAGTACCAAGTAGAAAAATTGTCGTGGATCTCTGGGTCCAGTTAGTTACATACATCCTCTAGGAAATGAGCCGTCTACGGATGAGTAGTGGTCACAAAGTATCCTTAAGGTGCATTCCTGGACATCGTGGCATCCACGGCAATGCAGAAGGACCAGGGCTGTGGCAGCTGTTCCCGATCAACAAATTTCAATTATCGTCTCTAAAGAGGATAGAAGAAGCTGGCCTGCCGATATTGGTAAAGCCTGAAGCCTGTCCCATCTAGTATATTGATGGCATGGTGTCCAGTCGGGGACCCCCATGAGAGAATTCTATCCCAATTTATCCTTCGACTTGCCCAATCGGATGCATCGCAACTTTTCGTTCGTTATACACAGGCTTTGCCGCACCCACAGTCCTCACAGGTCTCCGTCTTCGCCAGTCGCATATTGTACCTTCTTCCTTCCACACACATCATGTTCCTGTACACGCTGTATTTTTTTCTCTCTCTCTCTCTTCAGAGTATATGTCGTTTGTTCAATAAATCTTCCCTATTTTATCTTTATTTAATATCACAGCGCACTTTGGCTTTAGGGAAAAAAAGAACAGCTCTAGCCGTTGTTGCGCCCTTTACTGAGAAGTCGCTGTGCACAGGGCTACTTTGCACCTCCACGACGTAACTTCGCCCATCCCTGAAGCAACTTTTCCTTTGATGTGCTATTTGGGTAGTCATGAACAACGTTTGTGAGAAATATAAACGATGTCACGAGTGGGAATGGGAGGCACGCTGTTGAACTTACCCATTTTCGGTAGACCCCTCCTCACAAAACGGCCGTTTGACTATAGTTGTCCCAAATCAGAAAACGACGTGCCTGCTGCGAGAAGAAAGGAGATTTCGAGGCGAACACAATGATATAAATGGTATCACAATTGGAAGAAAGATCAGTGGGGTGTCCAAAAATTGCCAAATGAGGAAACTTTGCGATTTTTTTAACTGGACAAACGCAAACGTTAAAACCTTCAGAACCTAGGATGCAATGTGACCCACCACTAGCAGTACATGAAAATAAATTCAGCTGAATATTTTGAATAGTTAGGAAAATACGTTGCGTCAAACTTCATAGAAAGCGCTTTAGTCGAAACGTGCTCATCTGAACGATAAAAGGTTCCTGGTTCTCGATGCTTAATTTTTCGTACATTCGGTGGGAGAACTCGGTGGCTATTTCGTCCACTAGGAATCGACGGCTTTCGGTGGTAATATTTTGAAATGTGAAGACACCCGGTGGAAACCAGCTAGAAACGATACAGGAGTTCCCCATGCACTTCAACCAACACTTTATTGCCATTTGTTTTTCATTAAAACGACACCGGAACTCGTTAGAAAAACTGTGAGGTACATGTTAAGCGATGCAGGTGACAAGCACACCGGTCTTTTCGCTGTAGGAACCTTAAAGTAGCACAGTAGTAATTTTAACAGGCGGTTTTGTTCCTATAAAACTGTTAAGTAGGCCAGTAAGATGCACCATGCGAAGTAATTTACACCACAGAGTCATAATTATCGCAGAAATTGAATTTAAAATACCCCGCAAAAAGCGACCGTGCGCAACGGTGGTGAAGCGCAGTACCAGCCTGTGATCTGTCTGGAACCTCGCGCTGACGCTATAAGGAGAATGCTCGCTGATTGGCCTAGAGAAATGTTGTCTGCTACTCCGCTGTCGTCTGCTACTCGGCTGTTCGGGGTTCTGATAAAGCCTTTCTCCTTGCTCGGTAATGCTTCGGCCGCTCCTTCTATCCCCATTTCTCCGGGAGAACTGGCAAAACTGGTTTACTGCGGCAAACGGACAAGGCGCTGACCCCACTGACCAGCGAACCAGAACGAGTTCTCCTTATAGCGTCATCGGCGACGTGGCATCATACCTCCTCATCCTCGTTATAGCTGGAGTGGCGAGTTAAGGGTGAACGTTAAAGGGACCGAAAAGTGAAAAATAACCCCCATATTTTTGCCCACTGTCGTGCACAACATCGTTGTTTGATAAGACACAGAAAGCATTACTTCTCAATTCGGCATATTTTTTACGTATAAATATTTTGAAGATTGCCGGAACATGGACGGTGCTGCCAGCGAACGGCGAAAAAGGGCAACTTGGGTTTCGGGTCAGGGCTCCCAGGGATTGGTCAACCTTTACCACGTGAGAATTGATTTTGTAGAGAACAAAGTTCACGCACATTATCTTACAGCTAAACGACATTTTAAAAATGACGCTCACTTCCATAGCTTTTACGTTAATAAAGCATTCAGCTACTTCGCCGCTACGAGCTACGATCCGCCGCGCCATCTGCAAGGCCATCTGTGTTATCGCGTTTATTGTTTACGTCGTGGGTGGTCATGTTGGTCGCCCGAAGCACAAAGTATAAGTGAATGACATGTTCGTGGCTGTTGTGTCAATTATTCCAGAGACCTACATATACCTGGTGTAGTTTTGGTGCTGGGGGATGCAAAAATTATGTTCGTTCACCATCGGCGGCGGGCGTTTTCTACCACAAGATTCAACAGGAGAGTGCGCGAAAACGAATGTGGTTCGAAACACTCGGTTATTAGATGTAGCAGTCGTGTAGTGTGTGCTGAGCTCATTTTGCTGCCGATGACTACGAATATGCCGTAGAAGGCGAATTGCGAAGACGTAACGATTGCACTGATGCTCAGTACCCAGTGATTTTGGTTCACCGAGGTGAAGAGTTCAACACAACGTCTAAGGTACGTACAGGCGTCACACATGTATAAATTATAATATAGCGATGACGTATTCCATTTAACTTATGTTATCCTACTTGTCGCATACTCAACATTGTCAACATCAACAAATTTAATTTTAGGGGCCTTCCAGTGTTGAAGTGGCGCAAGACTGCTTCGTGTGTGTGTGATCCAGGCACTCAAGTTGACATGACAGAAATAGCTGAAAGCAGGTATGCAAAGTAAACAGATGGAAGCACTAGATTTGTTGCAGACTTTGTGACATTTTTTGGAGTCTTTGGACAGGTGCAGAACATTAGTATGACGTCAACAATAGAAGAAACCGATGAGAACTACTAGCTTGTTTGAAGGGTACAAGAATACTTCCTGTTGAGGTGTAGTTATGACTTCATGACTAAGGAACGCTAATTAATTTTCTAGAGAAGCATCCTCTACACTTGAATGCCCTATGAAACAGCGAACGTTCATTGTCTTTGAAGCCCCACTACTGGAATTGTTCAATGTGTGTCAGAGCTGTAGTGAGCCATGCAAGGTTATCACATCATATCGGTCCTAAATTTGCAGAGTTCCCCTATCTCAGACGCAACTGTCATTTCTCTTTATTGCTCTTCCGATCCTACCTTCTCAGAGATTAGTGTGGTTCACCATACACTGCATGGGCACTGCCTTGCTTTACTCATGCTTTCGGTTTCTTGTTTTGTTGAATAAATCTTCACGTGAGTTTGCAGCCATCACGCTGTCTACTGTGTTTGGCCCTCATCTATATTGATGTGCTATAACGGTATAGCACATCAACATGCCAACAACCTACCAACAACTACCAAACAACCTTGAGTAGTCCTACTTTTGGATGGAAACTACACGATGTGGTAACATCCACACATATAAAGTTTTAGTCGACGGAGATTTGCTGTTTTTGTACAACCTTCATTGTACATTTCTTTTGTCTCACTTAGCATGCCTGAAGAAAAGTTCTCATCTTCATCAAGATTATAGTTCCTGTAATCTTTTCACCAACACAGAATACAAAAGTGAACAAATGGTAAAATATAACCGCTTGTTAAATTCAAAAGCAAAAGACAAAACTGTTTATACGTCTCTTGTTTATTTTGTTGCAGGTTTTACAACTCTATCAAGTATGTCAAAACATCAGAGGGCAGGAAGTCCTACTCTGTTTCCTAAGTCCCTGGACAATAAATAAGAAAGATATAGTTTGAGTTGTGACAAAACGTTGCTTCTGCTCTTATATTATATTTCAATCAAATGTTACGATACATTTGTAGTGTACACTGAAGCCAGTTTCAATTTGCAGGGCTGTCAAAAGTACTTTACAAAAGTACATCTCAATTACAGTAACAGAGAACTTATGCAATAAATTATTTAGCCATTTTGGAGTACTATGCACACCAATGGTGCATGGTTAACTTTGAACCCAGATCAAGGGTTAATAATATTTGAAGTCAGCCCTCAAGTCCTTCTTTACAAATGTTAGTTGGTGACGTGATAATGAATCAGTCACAAGTACTCCGTTTAGCAAAACAGAGTTAATTAATTGTTAAATCCCGATCTTTGTTCAAATATTAATTGACATTTGGAAACATGGTCACTAAGAAGTGTACTAAAAGGTTATGAACACAGTTCAGCTGAATGACACTGATGAAAATTATCTTACTCACTCCTCACGTATACAATTGAGACATGAGTATAACCTAGAAATACATCTACGCCCACAGATTACTTAACCCTCCAGGAACAAACTAGTAATTATAATATGCTGTGACAGCAAAGAAAAAGGAATGAGAAAAACTTGCAGCAAGCACGAAATGAAAATATGCTGACATCAACATTTCTACAAGTCTGCTAGCTGATGGGAAAGCATCCCTAATTGCATGCATGACGCAGATCGAGAACCAGTGGAGTACTTTCTATTGTATTTTCTCGGAGCACCCCATATCCTTCTTGTGAGTGGAAGACCTCCTCCAACCAGGTGGTATAACGGAATTTCCTGCAGAAATAAGGGTTTTTCGTCCAGTTTGCTGTTCAAGTAGCGCGTAAAGACCACACGGCGCTGCCGTGTATATTGCCATGCTCTTCGGTTTCTCGGATGTATGTAAAAGACACTTGCAGTACTTCGGTGTCAAGGCACAGTATTTCGAAATATTCGTTAGTTCTGATACAATTGTCTGTCTGCCTTCCACACGCATTCTCTACCTCTCAGCAGCAAAAACCGTAGTATCCATCCGTAGTATCCGTCGGTTTGCATTTCACACATGAACACCTGCGACGAAAAAACAGCGCTTGTTTCGGCTTACACAAGTGCTTCTCCCTGATACATGGAAATTTCACAAATCAGTCCATGTTCACGGCACGGTGAGCTACTGCTGAAGACGAGTGTGACTCCGACTAATCTCTGGACGAGGAATCTTCTGCTGCGAAGAACACACTTTCCACCACCCTAACGCATGAACAACAGTTCTGTGTGAGCGACAGTTCTCGAATGCGGAATTCCAGCGCACTCGTGTTCAAGAGGCTCGACATTCTCGACGTAGAAAGTGGTCACAAATGCCCACTACCATTTTCGTTTTCGCCGGATTAGCGCCCGGAAGTGCGCGTGTTACATGCGTCCTCGACAGATGGCGCGGGGTCATGCAATTGTTGACAGACTGCTCGGTTTCCTACTAGGTCCCTGGACATGCAATTATGGAAAATTCGATTACAGAAAAACTACTGCGATTTCAGCGGAGTTCTTTGATATTTGAACTTTTGAAAGTTCAAGCTTTTCGCTGAACATAAAGTTTCGATAGGTTTATATTCACTTTTCGGTCCCTTTAAGGGTGAACGTTGGTGGTAGCCAAGGTCCTGATGAAGACTTGGGAGGTGCTGGGTTCGAATCCTTCCACCGGCTGTGCTGTCCGAAGTCTTCCTTGGGTTTTCCCGAAGACTTTCCAGACGAACTTCGGCACAGTTCCCCCTGAAGTCTGCCCAGGACGCACAGTAACCCCCCCTGTCCCCCTTTCCTTCCAGCTGTCCTCTCTTCATCTGTCAACATCTGAACGCCGCTCATAGCCACAGTTGCTTCGCTGTGCTAAAACGGAATCTTAAAAAAAATCACCTTGCATACCGGCAGGGTTTACACCGCGTATGTCGGAATACGAAGTCTAGACCCCGTCCGAGATGCAGGATGCATATGTCGGAATTGTTTTTACTGGGTTTTCCTCACACGCTTTCAGACATATGTCGGCTCAGTTCCCTTCGAAGTCGGCCCAGGACGCACATTCCCCAGGGCTTCAGTCGTGACGTTGCCCATCTCTGTAAGGCCGACAACGGCGAGCCCTATCACCATCACCACTACCCCGTATGTCGGAATATGTGCGGAAAAATAGAGGGAGGAGAGCGAGGTTAGTTTCAGAGGTATACAGGGTGTTTGCTCTAACGTGTCCAGAAATTTTATTTAAAGCAAGCGATAAAAGTGAAACGCGCGCTACTTTCCATCTACTTGACTAAGAAACAGGTGGTACTAGTGAAGCAGTACCTGTTTCTTACTCAAGTAGCAGAAAAGTGTCACTTGCTTTTCTTTTATCGCTCGCTTTAAATATAATTTCTGGACACGTTAGAGCAAACGCCTTGTATAGGTTAGCGAGCCTCATATTAAAAAATACCATCAATGAGAAAATTCCCATCTGTTACGTCTCATAGCGAAAATCGTTTTTGGGAATCACGTATTTAGCTAAATATAGATGGCTTTTTTGTGTGTGTCAGTGGCTTCTTTCAGTTGATAAGGGTTTGCAGCAGTTTGGAAACACGTTACAAAATCACTTTTACGGTGAAGGAAGTTGTCAAATCGGGGTTCAGCCACGTGATGTCTGCCGCTTCATAAGAATAGCTCTTTTTTCGATGAGAATACGCACTAACGAAAACCAAGTGTCACTATGGAAGCTTCTCTCCATCCTGGCAACTTCTGGCGCATGTTGTCCAAGATGATTGATTGATCGATTGATTGAAATATAAAAACTATGGAGATGTGGGGCCCGACAAAGTCGAGTTATGCAAATCCAGAACTCGTGAATGGAAAACAAAGTACGTATGGAGAAACCAACCTCAAGATGATCAAGAAGCATTTAAAAGGAAGAAGAAAGACCACGAAAACAAACAGACAGACAAAACAAGCATTGTCGACTTGAGGAATGAGCTGATCCATGATAACCAGTTACATTGGCTTATAATATACAGCGTGTTTCCTTTTATCTGCAACAAATTTTCATACAAAGCGGAGTTAATTACCTTAGGACGCTCTTACTTTTACTCGACGGGGCTGCAACTAGGAAACTGTATTTATTCTCAATTAGGGGACTAATGAACAGAGATATTTTCATCAACTTTTTAATTATTTACTTTAGGGAGCACATTGCAATTGCAATATTAAAGCCGGATCACAAAATGATCCCCTCGAACCACCGCGTGCTATAGGCCTAAGTATTTCACCTCGGCCGTCCGCCGGAAACAGAAAGTAAGGAATGATGGTGCCGTGATGTTACATTTAAGTGTTCGTCTGCGCAGTGTGGCGACGTGTTGCACGTGCCGTAGGGTAGGACTGCGGAAATTTGGACCAGTGCGCCGGAAATCTCCGGCACACGATACTGGCAGCAATGTTTACCTCCCCCACATTGCTACCGCCCTCGGCCGGGATCGAACCCGCGATCTTGAGCTTAGTAAGCCAGCACGTTACCGACTGAGTTACCGAGGAGATCACAGAATGTGATCGCCAAAGGAGCGACGGTGACGTCGATATTTCCGCCCTCACTTAACGTCAGGAAAAAAAAAAGGCATACGCAATGTTGGCAAACCCTTATCGCGACATGTTTCACGATCTTCGTTTTGTTTTTCTTTTTCCTTCCTTTCGCTCCTTCATGTGTTCGCAAGCCGCTAGCCGTATCAGTCATCCTGCCGGACACAGCTCTTGCCGCTCCCCTGTATGATAAGCGCTGATATATATAGTGGTGATGCGCAAAGCTCTTTCCAAGCAAAAAAGAGAAACAACACAAAACAAAGATCGTGAAACATTACGTTTTTCTGTGACGCTAAGTGAGGGCGGAGATATTGACGCCACTGTCGCTCTTTTGCTGACGACTTGAGGGGCGCCACATGCGGCAGAGCTGCAATAATTAGATCTGTGACGCGCGCTGCGGTTACTTTCGTGCTTCGTCAGTCGTTCGAGTGCATCGTGTGAATATCAGGCTTTCATATTATAATTGCAATGTACTCCCCAGAGCCAATAACTAAAAACTTCATGAAAACATCTCTGCTAAGTAGTCGCCTAATTGAGAATAAATATGGTTTCCTAGTAGCAGCCCCGTCGAGTAGTCCAATGGCGGAAGTAAAAGCGTCCTAAGGCAGCTACCCTTTTTATTAAAATTTGTTGCAGATAAAAGGAAAGTCCCTATATATTACACCTATGTATGTGCAACCGCTCATACCGCGCCTTCGAGTCCATATACTTTATCATTTTATATCCAAATAGACAATTACACTCATTGTGTAAATGCAGTCTTTCTTGTAATTGCAACATCAGTATCCCTGTTATCTGCATTTGACAACGTTTTTAAAATCACTTTGTGTAACCGACCAAACGGAAAATCGTACCACAGCAGCATGGTTTTATGAGAGGAGGGTCCTCTGAATCTAGCTTGGTTTCCTTTTTGAATGATGTATGGCCTGTATTTGAAGAGGGCGGTCAGGTTGACTGTGCCTATTTCGATTGTTCAAGGGCTTTCTAGTTTTACACCTTGCCCTTGTGTCAGCCATTATCCCGAAACAATGCTATGAACACGGAAGAGTAGGGGAAAATTCTCATTTGCGCGGCAGTTTTTACCCAAAAAGGACATCTTAAAATTTTCCGATATTTTGTACAAACATAGGTGAGACACAGCTCCTTCAGGATATGCAATAAAGTGTTTGCTTATTTTGGGCCCACAGGGCGCGCAATTTTTTTCTTTTTTTTTCGCACCCCTATTGGACAGCGCTCGCAGGGACCAAACACACGTACAAAGAGTGGACTTCTACCCCTACCCCGTCTTTTCTTTTTTTTTTTTTTTTTTGCTTTCGGTGAGGGTGCCGTCATGCTGAAGGCCGACTATAATAATATCACGGTCCCTTGATAGCTTCCTGGTCACGCAGCTTCTCCGTAACTCTATGGGGAAGCTTTGCCCAGGGACCGGAGCGCCCGCGTGGTGGCGCTGCCATCGGAACGCGGGAGAGAAACGCCTGCGTCTCCCATTGCAGTACACGTTTTTCGGATGTTGACGCGTTATAACCGTGTGCTAGCAGCATGCCAGAGACATGCTGTGTTACCAAATGTCGCTCTGGGTATTCGGGGGGTGGAAACGTATCCATGTTCGCGTTTCCTGCGTATTCTGACAAGCGTGAGAAGTGGAAACGTGCCATCCATCGCATTGATGGTGGGCAGTTCAGTTTTGACTCTCCACACACATGTGTCTGCGAGAAGCACTTTGACCACAGCGATGCCGTATGGCACGACGAATTCGTCATCGACGGCGATGAAGTGCTGCACGAGCGTGGAAAGTCAAAGCTTCGAGAAGATGCAGTGCCGCGCATATTACGCCGAAACTGCGAAGCCGTTCCGTCAGATAACCATGCCCGGGAAACAGCCCCGTAAAAAGAAAGCGTCTGCCGTAGACACGAACAACGAATTCAGTGCTTTTATGGATAGAATCTCAAAAGAAAATTACTCATGCAACTGGAGCTTTTGAGCTGATTTGGCTCCCAGGGATGTCAACATTTGTAATAATCGTGTAATCGCGATCTAGTGATCGCGTCAAATACTAAGGCAGCGTTCACACGGGGCAGCTTTTTCCAGCAACTATGAGCAACTTTGGAGTTATTGGTAGTCGGCCGACACCGGCAACCTCCAGCAACTCGAGTTGCTCGTAATCGCTCCTCGAACGAAAACTTGAAAAGTTGCTCGCGCGCTGGCCAGTCAGCGAGAGGAGTACTGTCACGTGGCTCCCGAGGGCGTGGAGGATTTCGTTCGTGCATTCACGAGTTCAAATCCTGCACGTGCAGCTCAGAAATGACTTGTTTCTTTTTTTACGAACGTCACGAAAATATGTCAATTGCCATTCTAGAAGGTAATAACCATCTATTCGCGCAAAAAAGGACTATAATTTGACAAACGTGTATAAGGAAAAGACTCCGCCAGTTGGATTCGAACCCACACTCTCCTGTCGCCGTAAGGTTGCTTGTGGGTGGAGCTACCGAGTTGCTACATGTGAACGCGGCCTCTGAGCGGTCATGCAACTGTCTGCGATTAACTGTAGAACGTCCTTTACACGCTAAATAAAGTACGCATTATTAAAGTTGTTTAGCATGGCTGGATAAAAAGGGCGCTCGAGATTGATTCACGGAAGCACGTCGCTGAGACTCGTAAAAGAAATGAGGTCGAGACGATAGATGACTAAAACAAGAGATGAACGACAAGGACACAGCGCTTAAATTTCGTGACATGTCTGTCAGTCGGGATCTTTTTAGACGCTATACTTTTGTCTTCATCAGCTTTGCGGCAACAATTGAGAGTAACTCATCTGGTACCTCGTGAAAGGACTGGTGTGATTGCGATCGGCCGATCGCGTCAATTAGTACGCCGTCATGGGCGCAGCACCTGTCCGCAATTAACTGTAAGAGGTACACTGTACGCGCTAAGTAAAGTACGGATCACCTTACCACCGTGCCCTATGCACATAAACTGCGCTAGAATCTCCGGCTGAGGGTTTGAAGATAGGAGACTCGCGACAATACATCCGTGACACTCGAAGTGGTCGGCAGCAGCTTTCCGCATAAAATAATGCCGAACAGAAAACGATTATTCGATTATAGTTGCTGCAACGTAGCAGGAAACCATTGCAACAAATAATTTTCTCGTAGGATGTCTGGAAAACCGGAAAACCAACACTGCATCTGCCGTTCCCATGACTGGCCTGAGTGGGAGATTCTACCGCGTTCCGATCGCGGCGCCACTACGCGGCTCCCGTTGTCCCTAGGCCAACTTTTTGACGGAGCTGCATGACCAGAAAGCTATCAAGGAACCGTGGTAATATGCACAGATCACTGTGATGTCCGCAGACAAGCAAAAGTTCGTTGCTTAGGCTTTCCCGCTCGGTTAATCCCTTCAAGGTTACGTGCTTGAAGGAAGTCGGACGTCGGAACATGGCAGTTGTAAATATTGTGGGATTGCGAAAAGGCCGAGAGAAGAGCCGTTTAATGAGGGCATGCGGGTGGTTGTGCAACTCACGCTAAGGTGCAGTGATGATCATGGCGATGATTCTGCCTCACATCTTCTCCGTGGCGAAGGGGAAGCCATCTGGCTTCACACTGTTCCGAGAGATGACGTTCCTCGTAGGGTTTTAGGCGGCAAACGTGCGCGTTCTCGCGGGAACGACAGCGGCGGTCAGAAGGTGGTTGAAGAGGCTCGATGGCATAGTTGGCGGCAGAGTTCCTAGCTAGAACACGGTAGGGCCCGACGTATCGGCAAATCAGCTTTTCGCAGAGGCCAGGTTTGCGAATTGGGACCCACAGCCAAACGAGGTCGCCCACTTCGTAATGCACTTGCTTGTGGTGTTGGTCATAACGGTGCTTTGCCGTGGCCTGCTGCCCGAATGTGCGACACCGGGCAAGTTGGCGGCATTCCTCGGTTCAGGATGTTGTATCGACCAAAGCGAAATTGTGGTCGGTGGAACTCGACCGTAGACCAGACGAAACGGGGGGAACTGAGTTGTGGACTGAATGGCGGTATTATAGGCGAATGTGAGGTAGGACAACAGGGTGTCCCAGTTTGTTTGGTCGGACGACACATAAAGGGACAGCATGTCACCGAGTGTATGATTGAACCGTTCAGTAAGACCGTTCGTTTGCGGATGGTATGCGGAGGTTAGATGATGGGCGACGGAACATGCCTTGAGAATATCTTGAAGGAGGCGAGCAAGAAATGGACCGCCACGATCACTGAGGAGGACTCGGGGAGCGCCGTGGCGGAGCAGGAGACAGTGTATGAAGAAGGTGGCAATCTAATCGGAGGAACCTGTTTGAAGCGGAGCGGTCTCGACGTAGCGTGTGAGGTGGTCGATGGCTACGACAACCCACTTGTAGCCAGATGGCGTGGTATAGGAAGGGGGCCGAGGAAGTCGATGCCGACGCGATCGAAGGGCGCATGGGAGGGGTTGGAGAGGCTGCAGGAGACCGGCTGAGTGGGGTGGAGGCGGCTTCCGGCATTGGCAGGGAAGACAGGAAGAAACGTATTTGTAGACGCTGGAGTACATCCTGGGCCAGAAATAGCGCTTTCGAACACGGTCGTAGGTTTTATAGAATCCCACGTGACGAGCGGTAGGGTCGTCGTGCAAGCTGTTCAGGATTTGCTGACGGAGCTGCCGTGGCACAGCTAGTAAGAGTCGTTGGTCTTCAGGATCGTAGTTACGCTTGTACAAAGTGGCATCCAGCAGCGTGAAGTTCTTACATTTACGCTGCAATTTGCGGTCAGAGGAAGGGGCTGTGCCGTCGAGGTGGCGAATGATCTGTGTGAAGTCGGGATCGTGAAGTTGGTATTCCTGGAGGAGGGGAAGGTCGACAGGTTGCAAAGGGAGAGCATTGTTTGTTGCGTCACTTTATTTTGCGGAAGGAGTCAAGGCTGGCACGAAGTCCTGCCTGGGCGTTACTGAGACCGCGCAGAGCGCGGCGGACACTTCCTGTTGCACAAGCGCATGTAGACTATCAGGAGAGGGTGAAGACACTTGGCACGTTGAGCTCAGCCGGGCTAGTCCTTCCCTTACAATCTGTCGAACAAGTGCCCGTACAGCTTCATTATCCGATGTGTCTAAAGTAATGGCCGAAGCAAACGGCATGCGACTGGGAAGGAATTCTCAAATTTTTTACATCGTGAAGTTGCTGGCATGCAGCAACAACATCCTGAACAGTTGAGGGTGACCTTAGTACAAGCAGATTAAATGCATCCGGCACGATCCCTTTCAGGATGTGCTTCATCTTGGCCTCTTCTGACATCGTCGGCAGTGGCGTAGCCAGACCTCCAAGGTAGGGGGGGGGGGGCTCGATACGAATACCAGCCCCAGTTCCGACCCCCCTCCCGCTGATACTAGGTGCGCCACCACACACATACTTGGGCATACCGCAAGATAGGAGATGCAACTCTAGCATAATTGATTTGAACGTTCACAATGCGATTACCGTATTTTCACGCGTATTAGCCGCATCGCAGATAAGCCGCAGGACTCGTTTTTAGATACATTTTGAAAATGTTTTTGCAGATAAGCTGCACTCGCACATAAGCCGCGGGTAATACGACGCGACTGCTTTGTGCGCTAAACCAGTGATGAACAAACAAAATCAATAGAGACTCTCAACGCTCGTCGACGCCGTACTCCCTGCCAGCTGCCCTGTTCCCGTACTGGTCCGCGACGCTGACGACTTTTAGTTTGAAGCCGTTGTCGTAGCTGTGCCTCCGCGATGGAGCCATGCCTTACCTCTAACTGCCGTGCCTGTGTCCACGAATGCTGCTGCTCAGGTCAAATCAGAACGGACGCTTAGCTGACCACGTTTTATCCCGATGTCAGGTGTGTTGAACCCTTCCTGTGGGTCAGCCGATAAAGGAGACCGTAGGGAAGGAAGGCCATAAACCCTGTGGTCCACATTCCGGTGTCGGCATGATGTTTAACAAAGGAGGTCAGTTCTAATGTTCTACTAAGATCGGATTGTGCCCTTGTTGCGTGTTTTTTGTGGATTGGCGAGTTAGTGGTGTTCCAGGAGACATTAATCACTGTCACCCCTTTTGCTAAAGCAGCGTGGGGGAATGTATTCGGAAGGTCAGTCCACTCGAATGTGGACCCTCCCCTGTTCGGTATTGTTAGTGCACTGGCAGGGCGGTCCTGTTCCGAAAAACATGAGGCACTGTCGGCCCTTTCGTTTAATCCGGGGTATGGCGAAAATACCAGGGAAAAATAGCTATCATATAAGCCGCACCCGTGGATAAGCCGCAGAGCGTCCGCGAAAAAAAAATCGCGCATAAGCCGCGGCTAATACGCGTGAAAATACGGTACGTTTAGGCTGTCATGAGGCCGTGTCACCAGATTCCAGAATGGAAGTATTTGGAAAGGCTCATACTTTGAAATACATTTTAAAATGTAGATAGACGCCAGAACTGCAAGAACTTTCGCGATCGTCACATTGGTCCCCCCCGCCCATATAGCATTTTCTCATCGGATTTGCACGGTTTGCGTGGGTCGGCCCGTGGAAGGTAGGGGGGCTCGAGCCCCCCCCCCCCCTAGCACCCCCGTGGCTACGCCACTGATCGTCGGATATGCACGGTTGCACAGGGACAGGATGTCTTCAATGTAAGAAGCAAAGGTCTCGTCGGCCAATTGTGTCCTCTGGGTCAGCCCGTGTTCGGCGTCGGCTTTTCGGAGTGCAGCAGGTCGCCCAAACAAATCAACAGCACGCGAGCGAAATACTGACCAGGAGTTGATTTCCGTTTCATGATTGATGAACCAAGTTTTCGCAAGGTCCGTCAGGTAAAACGCCACATTGTTGAGCTTGCAGCTGTCATCCCAGGCATTGAATTTGCTTACCCTTTCGTAGTCAGTCAACCAGTCGTCAATATCGAACGTACCGGTGCCGGAAAATATGGGCGGGTCCCGTTGGCGTGCTGCTGGTGGTTGAGGAAGTCTCACAGGCGCCGTTTCGGCGTCGCCGGTTGCTACATTGGGGGGAGCCATAGACGAAGGAGAACGTCCGGAGCGCAGCTCCAGCGTACAGGTAGAAAAAGGCAACGGGAATTGGGGAATGCGTAGTCAGGAGAGGCGGGATCTCCAAGTCGCACCTCCACCAAATGTGGGATAGCGAAAAGGCCGAGAGAAGATGAATGCATGCGGGAAGAATGGATGCGGGTTGTTGCAACTGGCGCTAAGGTGTAGTGATGATCATGGCGATGATTCTGCCTCACAATACTCCGGTAGCTCACCACCTTCTAGCTCACCATAACTCCGGCTTTGCCGAACCGAAGCGCGAGACTTCTATTCCCTTGTAATTTTGTTTTGTTATTTGCTGGTTACTTCTACTTCTTCTACTACGGGTGCCTCAGTGGGCTCACATCAATATTTTACTCTGATATGCTCCTGTTCACAGTCTGCACAATTTCCGTGGGGTCACTGAAGTCAGCGTCGTCAGAGCTTGAAGTCGGTGGATCTTGTTCACCTGAAGGCCCTGCCTCAGCGACCTGCAGTCGAAACGTGTTGTAGCACTTCACACATATTTCATCGGTGTCGTGGACATGGATTGCCTCCGAGGTGCTAAAGATGGTCTTCAAAAGCCCTGATCCTATCAACGATACCGGCCTGAAGTTCTTGCTCCAGGGTATTTTTTCGTGTGCCGTTGACTGTAGTCCGGGCAGTATAGTCGACTTCTGGTGTGGCTACGGCTGGCCATGGGGAGCGCAAAAGTACACGCTACGCCGACGACAAAACGAAATCTATACGTAGCATCGAGGAAAGCAAGGCCCTTGTCTTAAAATGTGGACAGCGGCGGGAACCCCGTAGACGCCTAAAGACCGTGTTTTCCCACGCAGCGCCCCCACTTACTCACCCATTGGAAGGCTTACTGCTTCAAATAATATTTCTAAAAGGAGTTCACCTCGAAGAAATAAGGGACCGGCCATGTCCTATCATTCCCAGGAAGACCAGGCGACCAGTCCTTGGGCGATCTGTCGGCGTCGTGGCACGTCACCTGAGTGTTTCAAATTCCGTCTTTGTTCACATGTAGAAGAAACCAGCAAATAACAAAACAAAATTACAAGAGAATAGACGTCTCCCGCTTCGGTTCGGCAAAGCCAGAGTATTTTGAAACTTTGAAATTTTGAAACTTGACTCGGTCCAAAATAAGGCAGTACGTTTTATATTATCGGGTTACGATACATGGCTTTCACCAACAGCACTTCGTGATCTTGACATTACTCCACTAAAGGTTCAACGGCGTGCTCTTCGCCTTAGAACATTTCATTCTATTATTAATGGTAAAGTAAGAATTCCTTTTAGCAAATATTTATCATACGCTGGAACATCCTCACTCAGAAGCTCTCATCAGCTAAATATTGTCCCCATTTGTACCCGTGTTGACGTTTTTAAGTATAGCTTTTTTCCTCGTTGCGTTGAAGACTGGAACGCTCTGGATAGTTCTGTCCGCCAATTCTCCTGTGAATGTTTCTTTGATGCACTCCTGCAATAACCCCTTAAAGGGGTTGCAATATGTTTAAATAAATAAATAAATTTACAAATGCCATGTTCCCACGTCCGATTTCCTTCAAGCACGTAACCTTGAAGGGATTAACCGAGTGGGAAAGCCTAAGCAACGAAATTTTGCTTGTCCGCGCACATCACAGTGATCTGTGCATATTACTATAGTCGGTCTTCGACATGACGGTACCTTCACCGAAAGCAAAAAAAAAAAAAAAAGGCCGGGGGTGGGGTAGAAATCCACTCTTTGTACGTGTGTTTGACCCCTGCGAGCGCTGCCCAATAGGGGTGCGAAAAAATATTGCGCGCCGTGTGGGACCAAAATAAGCAAACATTTTATTGCATATACTGAAAGAGTTATGTCTCAGCTATGTTAGTACAAAATATCGGAAAATTTGAAGATGTCCTTCTTGGGTAAAAACTGCCGCGAAAATGAGAATTTTCCCCTACCCTTCCGTGTTGACGGCATTGTTACAGGATAATGGCTGAAAATAAAACAATGTATTTAACGTCAAATGAAAAAGCAAAGAATGATCTTTCTGCTCATGGGAAGAACATCACAGTCGGAGATCTAGGGCCTCGGCCATGACCTTCCAAACGTGCGGTAAAAAGGTTCTCTGTTTCGTTTTCGGGATTTTTCTTTATCGTGTACTTTTCTCTTGACCATATAAATTTAATAGCCCACGGTGGAACGTGCACCATCCACTCTGTCAGAAAAAAAATCGTTCAAATGGGACATCTCGTTCAAGAGATACAAGGTCACAAAGTTGGAAAAAATTTAAGCCGCGAAATCACGCCGGTTGCTTCGAAGCGTCGTGGACGGAGAAGAAATTATCGCAGAGACCTGCGGTCAGGCACCTTTTGCATCTCTTTGTGGGTGGGATAACATATTTTTTTCGAGAGAAATAAAAAATGTCACCGGCGGGCATCATTCCATTATAAATGAAACTATCCAATAATGAAGTTTATGACATTGATGTTTTTGGTTCTACAATGTTTAACTAATTAATTTTCCACAGTTTTGTACTAAACTTTGTACCATATTAGAAGGCCATCGCGCTGTTTACGGACAAGCTAATAAAACTATAAAAAAGAAACGAACATTACAGGCAGAGAACCAGAACGCAAATACGTGTTCTTTATTAACAAAACGGGTTGCCCTTATCTGTAAAGCTTTTATTTCGGTCACAATAGTGAGTGCTTCGGAAAAGTGCAGGAGTGAACTACAATCAGTAATGGAAAGCTCGAAAACACTTGGAAAACACTTTTGAAGCAAATGGTTTCGTCGTTGAATATCGCCATGCGAGTGAAACCGTAAAAAGTGCATCACCAATCCTAACGCAAGTCACCCACAAATGCCATGCCCAGATGGTCATATTTTTACCCGGAAAGCGTCGACTTGATGCTTGTGTTGAAAAGTATTATCCCCCGTTTTGTGCCCTTCAAAGCTCAAAAAACCATAGTGTAAGTTGCTGTGAAGCACAGTTGAAAATGCGAAATACCTGTAGATCTTGTCAAATAATATAGGGTGGCCTAGACTTTGTACCGGCTGTTGGTCCGCCATGTCCCCCCTTATACGAAAATCGGAACTCACACTAAAACGCGCATTTCGCTAAAACGTAACTCGCTAAACTATGAACACGTTCTCGGAACGAAGCTCTTTAAACTATTGGGGGACCCTAAGAAGGAACCAACGAATTTTGGGGGGTTCTCCCCCCCCCCCTTTTTTTTTTTTTCTTTTCATACGCGTGTCGACGCATGCAACCTAGTCCTAGAGGCACTATCGGCGCACACCAGCGGCATGGCCGAGTGGGCTAAGGCGTCCGCTCGTTGGTGGTAACCAAGGTCGTGCTGAAGACTGGGAGGTGGTGGGTTCGAATCCTACCGCCGGCTGTGCTGTCTGAGGTTTTCCCTGGGTTTTCCGAAGACTTTCCAGACGAATGTCGGCACAGTTCCCCCTGAAGTCGGCCCAGGACGCATACTAACCCCCCTGTCCCCCACTCCTTCCTGCTATCCTCTCTCCGTCTGTCCACATCTGTACGTCGCTCATAGCCACAGTTGCTTCGCGGCGCTAACACCCAATCAAAAAAAAAAAAAAAAACTATCGGCGCACACGGGACCATTGTTTCCTCCCATGCCAGATGGGACCTTTCCTTCCGGACCATTCTTTCCGGGAACCTTTTTTCTGGAACCCGACAGAGCGCGACACTGTTTACGGGAACTCCACGCTCGCACCAACCAGTGCGGATTCGGTGACCAGTGGGTGCCTCCCTCGAAGTCACGGTCCGTCTGGTTGGCGTGTATATGTTTCATCACATGAGAATGACATGTGATGAGAATGACATCTGACAGCAATGAGAACGACAAGCTGACGAGTGTCCTGCGGAGCAGGGTTGAGGAACCTGGGGTGTTTCGATATTAGATCCCTCTGTGTATGAGTGGAGTCAGTACAGTCGAACTCTATGCATTTGACAGTATATGTTGCAGGAAGTCTCTCATCACGGAAACATTAGGAAAACTGCGAGGCCTGCCCGTACAGTCAGCGACAATAGAAAATTAGATTCAGATGAATTGAACAGGCCGTTCGTGACTGCCTTTAAGCTATTCGAAAAGACGAACGTTGAGACGGCGTCTACTTAACGCGCCTCTAAGGTATCTATTCGTGTAGAGTTGACCACAACAATGTACTGCGACTTTTCACTGATGCTCATGCATCGCACTGACACATTGCTAAATGTGTTCTATCATGGGAAGACGCATGTCGCCTGCCTTGTGCACGCCCTGCATCGATGTGATGTGATGTGATGTGATAGAGAAAAAAAATGGGTAGGTGAGTTTTGACGAAGTCGAACTGGCTACCCTAGTACACTTACACAAACAGATGATGAGATGATGAAAAAAACAGAGATGCATCGAGCTGCGGAAGAAGCGATTGGAGCAATTTTGTAGAGGTCAACGCGATTATCTCCTCCGTTAAAATGTGTTCTCCCAAGGCTCCTGCTAGAATCAAGGCATTCAAAGCTATCTGACGGCCCTGTGTTTCGAAGGGACGAAGCGCGCAGACGAGGACAAATACAGAGACAAATACAAATAGAAAGTGAGCAGGACGAGCGCTTGTCCTGTCCACTCCCTCTTTGTACGCGTATTTGCCCTCGTCCGTGCTCTTCATCCCTTCGAAACCGAATGCACTAGCCCAAAACAAAGTCAGCCCTTTACTCCATTTTGGCTCATTGGGACACGTGACTAAAGGCACTGGATTATTTATATTTCCACGCTGACTTTGAGGGACTTCACAAATTCCAAAAGGACGAAGGCCTAGAGTGTGCAAGAGGTCCAGCAGTCGACTGCGTTTCCTGCGGAACTGGCGTACGCTCCGCCGAACTGCTTCTGTCTCGCTGACGGCATCGAGCGTCCGGAGGGCCGGAGACTTTTCTTCCAGCCTTGTGCAATGTTGCTGCGATAATTTCTCGTGTCCGAAAGGAAGACGAGAATGAGTACAAGAGTTCAATAGCTGTTATAGTAGTGAGGCAACTGCAGTATGTCTTAGCAAAAGAAGAAAGGAGAAGAAAGAACTGATGCTATGGTGAGCTGCTGATGCGAAACATTGGAGTCAGTCGATGCTGAAAACAGCTGGAACTGGATTTACGACGTCAGACGATATTCTGCTGTAGAGCGAGAAATGAGGCGACCAGGCTCTACTGAGGTTGATGGGTTTAATGACGGTTAATGGCGATGAACCGAAAACGAAAGCTCGGGTCACGCGCAGTGCTGCGCGTAACCGATGGCGGTGCTGGTGATGATTATGACGCTGCTGCTACAGGGCTCCCCCCCGTGGCGGATGACAAGGCTGGCGAGGAGGGCCGAGGTTGGCGGAAAGGTCGGGCGCCGAGGCGAAGGAGTGCAGGAGCCGGACCCGAGGCGGCGGGCGGCTCGTAGTGTGCGAGCTGCGGCGCCCAATGGACTCGACGTGGAGGGGGAGGAATGCTGGAGACAGGAGCTGAGCACGGACGTAGGGAGGGCGGGTCGGGCGATACCAGAGGTGCCGACTCCAGGAATGCGGGCTTGAGCCTGTCGATGGCCACAGTGTCAGGTCCCCGCGGAAGATCGAGGCGAAAAAACTTCGCGGCTCGCGAGATGACCTTGTAGGGGCCGTCATAGGGAGGCTGCAAGCTGGAGCGCACAGAGTCCCGGCGGACGAAGACGTGGGTGGCTTGATTAAGGTCGGGGCTCACGAACACGCGTGTTGCGGGAGCGGAGCGGGTAGGCGTGGGCTTGAGGTCCCGGAAGAGCTGGCGGAGACGGTCGATGTAGGAGGAAGGGTCGTGCACGAGCGGGGCCGATGGGCTGAAGAATGCTCCGGGAAGGCGGAGCGGGCAGCCGTAGACCATGTGGGCCGCGCTGCAGTCATCCTGGCGGATCGCGGCGCGAAGGCCAAGCAGGACGAAGGGTAGACGCTCGGGCCAGGTTGTGTCGCCGTGGTCAGTGGCGCGGAGGGACGCCTTGAGCTGCCGATGAAGGCGCTCGACCAGGCCGTTGGCAGCCGGATGGTAGGCCGTGGTTCGGATGTGATGGGTTCCGAGGGCGCTGCACAGGTGACGGAAGAGGGCCGATTCAAACTGGCGTCCTCTGTCCGTGGTTACAGTGGACGGGACGCCGAATCGGGAAACCCAGGAGAAGAGGAATGCGTGGGCCACCGTCTCTGCCGTGATGTCAGGAATCGGCGTTACCTCCGGCCAGCGGGTAAAGCGGTCGATGCACGAGAGCAGGTAGCGGTAGCCTTTGGCCAGAGGAAGCGGGCCGACCAAGTCGATGTGGACCTGGTCGAAACGGGCATCTGGCGGAAGGAACCGCGATGGAGGCGAGATGGTGTGGCGGTAGATTTTGGACCGCTGGCAGGCCAGGCAGGCCCGCGCCCAGTCACGGACATCGGCATTCATGCGAGGCCATATGTAGCGCTCTGCGACGATCTTTTGCGTGCCGCGCACGCCAGGGTGGGACAGCGAGTGGAGGGCGTTGAAAACATGCCGGCGGAAGGCCAGGGGAACGAAAGGGCGCGGGGTACCAGTAGAGGTGTCGCACCATAGACTTGCCGTCGAACCGGGGAGCGAGATCTCCCGAAAAGTGGTGGATGAGGCGGGGGATGAACGAAGGGCGGCGAGCTCTTCATCAGCCTGTTGCGCCTGGGCGATGCCGTCCAAATCGACCGCGGGGGGCGGATGGAGAGCATTGACGTCCGGCCGCGAGAGTGCGTCGGCAGCGGCATTGTCTTCGCCTGCGACGTGTCGCACATCGGTCGTGAACTCCAAGAGGTAGCACATGTGGCGGGTTTCACGAGGCGAGTGGTTGAGGGAGGCCGATCGCAGGGCGAACATGAGAGGCTTGTGGTCGGTGTACAGCACAAACGGACGGCCCTCGAGAAAATGGCGGTAGTGTCTGCATGCCAGGTATGCGGCGAGGAGCTCACGCCCGAAGGTGCTGTAGCGTGTTTCGGCTGGCGAGAGACGTTGGGAAAAGAAACCGAGAGGTTTCCAGTGGCCATCCTGACGCTGCTGCAAGACTGCGCCGACAGCAGCAGTGGAGGCGTCGACGAACAACGCTGTCTCGGCGTCAGGACGAGGATGGTGGAGCAGCACAGCATCTGCCAGGGCCTGCTTGACCTCTTCGAACGCGCGTTCTGCTGCCGGTGTCCACTCCAGAGGGGCAGCACGGGCCTCTTTCGGATGGTCAGCGCCGAGAGCTGCGTAGAGAGGCTGGAGCAAGGCAGCACAGCGAGGCACAAAACGTCGGTAGAAAGTCACGAGGCCGAGGAATGAACGAAGTCCTTTGCGAGAAGTGGGGGCAGGGAAGTCTCGGATTGCCTGGACCTTGGATGCGAGTGGCCGGATGCCTTGCGGGGTGATGGTGTGTCCCAGGAAGGTAAGGGTGGTAACGCCAAACTCGCACTTCGCGGCATTGATGGAGACTCCGTAGTCCTCCAGGCGCGAGAACAGGGCGCGCAGATGGGCGCGATGAGCCTCCGGAGATGGACTTGCGACGAGGATGTCATCCATGTATGCGAATGCGAAGTCCAGGCCGCGGAGCACTTCGTTGATGAATCGTTGGAATGTCTGCGCAGCATTACGCAGGCCAAAGGGCATCCGCACGTATTCAAAGAGGCCAAAAGGGGTGGTTATGGCAGTCTTCGGGATGTCAGGGGGATGGACGGGAATTTGGTGATAGGCTTTGATGAGGTCTATCTTGGAGAAGATGGTCGCTCCGTCAAGATTCGCGGTGAAGTCCTGAATATGGGGAAGCGGGTATCTGTCCGGTACCGTGACGATGTTGAGTGCACGGTAGTCCCCACATGGGCGCCAGTCACCAGGTGTTGCTTTGGGCACCATGTGGAGAGCGGAAGACCACGGGCTGGAGGAAGGCCGAATGATCCCCAGTTCGAGCATGTGCTCAAATTCCCTCTTGGCGATGACGAGGCGCTCCGGAGCCAGCCGTCTGGGGCGAGCGAAGACAGGGGGGCCCCGTGTCACGATGTGGTGAGTGACGCTGTGGCGAGGTGGGCAAGAGGCGTGAGATTGGCGCAGGACAGCGGGGAACTCCGTGACAATGTCGGCGAAAGCAGTGGGCAACGGTAGCCGTATGGTGGGACTAATGGCGGCTATATGCGCTGGAGCTCCATAAACGTGCAAAGAAGTAGTGTTGTCGACGAGGCGCTGGCGTCTAATATCCACAAGAAGGTCGAAATGGTGGAGGAAGTCGGCGCCAAGGATTGCGAAGGGGAGGTCGGCGATGGTAAAAACCCAACGAAATACTCTGCGCAGGCCGAGGTCAAGGGTGACGGAGCGTTGACCGTAAGTTGAGATGGTGGACTTGTTGACGGCCTGCAAAGCCAAGTCTGGTTGTCGGTGTCGTTTTTCTGCGGGGGTTGGTGGAACGACGCTCACGTCAGCCCCGGTGTCCACCAGGAAGCGACAGCCGGACACGCGGTCCGTGATCCGGAAGAGCCGGCTGTTGTCGCCCCCAGCCACGCCAGCCGTTAATGGTTGGGGGGAGCGTTTCCCGGCCACGAGCAAGGGGCCTGACAGTTCCTTGCGGCATCGCCGAATTTCCGATGATACCAGCAGAAGTGGTGCTGAGAGGGCGAAGGAGACCGTTGACGGGATGGCGAGCAGCGACGGCAAAACGGGCGCCGAGGGGAACGTGGTCGCTGCGGGGGAATGGCGTCCACCCGGTTCACCAGGGCCGCCACCGTAGTCTGGAGTTGCTGGAGCGACGTGCTGATGGCATTGATTGCAACGTCCACCGGTGGAGGGGAGGTGCGGGGGGCCAGGGCGGCAACGGCTCCTGGAGATGGAAGGCCAGCAAAATCCAGAATACGGTCCGCCATCTTCGCCAAGTCATCCAGGCGGGAATTTTCGCCGGCGGCCAGGATCATGCGTACGTTGTGGGGCAAACGTTGTAGGAAGAGCTCGCGTAGTAGTGGGTCGTCCGTGGTAGGGTTGCCCGCGAGGTCGCGCATGCGGCGTAGTAGCTGTGTGGGCCGTCGATCGCCGAGCTCCTCCCTGTTCAGAAGCTGCTGCAATCGCCGCTCCTCCGAAGCAGACGTGCGGCGGATTAACTCGTCCCTTAAGGTGTCGTAGGGTAATTCGGGGTGAGGGTGGATGATTAGGTCGCGGACTTCCGCCGCAGCTTCGGGAGGAAGGTTTGCGATGGCGTAGCCAAACCTTGAGGCTTGAGAAGTGACGCGGCGTCCGTCGAAGAGAACCTCCGCCTGCGCGAACCACAGCTGAGGATCGGAGATGGAGAAAGGCGGCAGGCGGAGCGGTGCCACAGAAGCCTCAAGCGGTGGAAGTGGCGGTGGCCGGCTGGGAGGCGAAGAGCTGGTGGAGTGCTGGTCACCGTTCATGATGGTGGGACGTTGGATCACGTTCGGGTCACCAGTTGTAGAGCGAGAAATGAGGCGACCAGGCTCTACTGAGGTTGATGGGTTTAATGACGGTTAATGGCGATGAACCGAAAACGAAAGCTCGGGTCACGCGCAGTGCTGCGCGTAACCGATGGCGGTGCTGGTGATGATTATGACGCTGCTGCTACACTGCCATCCAACATTCCAAGGTTCAGGCTTCCAACAGAAACTCGTATTTCGCTGCCCAGAAGTTGGTGCTCAGTGAAAAACAAGTAGCTTCATACCCCACCAATTTAGAAATTGTGGTCTTGTATTACCCTTCCCGCAACTTACGTGGACTACGACTCCTTCTTTAGCTGAGCAAGACTTCGCAGCCTACTTCGAACCCTATCTTATAGACTCCCCTAGAGTACTAAAAGGAGCATGGAAATGATCGGAATAAAATATGACGGGAGAAATAGGAATTACGATTCTAAGCCCTGTGATACATATTCGTACACAAAGTATATTCACATATTCACAAAACATATTCACAAAAAGTTTGAGCGTAGCGCGCAATCCTGGAGCGCGAGGGACCTTTGAATCTCACGGCAGAAATGCCCCCTCACTCGGCTGCCAGCCGCTGACGTCATATGGCCGCGCCGTCTTTTTCTTTCTTTTTTGCGGTTTCTCCAGCGTCGCGGCGCCGGCAAGCCGACCGAGCAGGAAGCGTTGTTGTTCATCGGAGATCGTGGAAAGGACAGGTGGTGAACTGAACACTCTTTATGTGACACGTCTGCTCTTCTTGACGAAACGTTTTATGGAGTTGGAGCCTAAGCTCCGCCAGCTTCGATTTCGCCACACGAATGTACCGGAGGCTGGTAAGTGATGCTGCTAAGTGTGAACGAACATTCGGATTGAAATATAGTGCTTCTTCTTGGTTACAAATGCATAGTCATGAAGACGCGGCGCAGTGACCAGTGTTTCCACTTGAAGATGTTGCCGACCATCATGACTTCTCCGTGTTGTGGTCAACACTATGGGCTCTGAACCGCATGGACACTGGCATCTCTGAGGCGAAAGAGCGGACCGATCAATGCATAGCTGTGTAACATTGCGCTTACCATATCTTACTGATACCAGGAGCGCAACGTCTCCAAAGGCACAACAAGATGGATACCAAAATAAAGTCAGTAGAGTTCATCTGCTAGCGATCTGTGGGAAACCCCAAAACACATGACCAAATAAGCATTTTCTTTTTTGAATGGTCATACGCAGCATACAACAATGGCACATGGAATAAATCTCCAACTGACAGGAATGTATTTAGTCGTATCATATACAGGGTGTCCCAGAAAACGTGTCACTGAATTATAATAAAAAACTACATCACCTAGAGTCATGCGGTCAATGGCATTTGTTCTTACTGGGTTTTTGCTACCTCCTCATTTGTATGGCGTGTAACGTAAGTTTAATTATGTAAATTTTTGCGAGCTTAAGTCGGAAATTTGCCTAGTAAAGGTCACTTTTTTACCCCACCAATGTGAAGAGCGCGTCTAATTTACTCAAACTAATGATAATTGATAGGGATATTCAGGAGCTATCCTATCAGAAAAAATAGCCGAACATCATGCTCTACGGAGGTCGCACAGAATAGTGCACGATGAATTTTTCAGCGCAATCTTTGTTAGTCCGACGAAAGGAGGTTGGAAACCCAGCCCTCCCCGACATCGCATACAGAGATAGAACAGGCACGGCTTATCACGTCCGGCTTTCGCTGGGATAACACTTTCCCTCTCCCAATTTTAGGAACTGTTACTTTTTCTAATAATCACTCTGTGGGCTGGCTTCGGAACCTCATTTCGTCGCACTAAGAGCGATTGCGCTCAAAAAGTCATCGCGCGCTATGGTCCGGTGCTCCGAAAAGCATGATATTCGACTATTTTTTCCCGATGGGATAGCTCGTGAATATCACTGTGAATTATCATGAATTTGAGTGAATTCGGCACGCTCTTCATATTGGTGGGGTAAAAAAGAGACCTTTACTTGGCAAATTTCCGAGTTCAGTTCGCAAATATTTACATAATTAAACTTGGAGTACATGACATTCACCTTAGGAAGTGGCAAAAACCTAATAAGAACAAATGCTCTTGACCGCATGATTCTAGGTGGCGCAGTTTTTTTTATTATAATTCAATGACACGTTTTCTGGGACACCCTGTACATGCTGCACACACAGGCACAATACTGTTCACTAATTAAGGACACCTCAGACAGAAACCACAACCGCGTACGATTCACCTCAATCCGGGCCGTAACGGGTGCCTCATAGGCCTAGCCACACCTTTTACGCTGCCCGCAGTCTTGTTTTATGCAAAACGTACGAGACAAATCATGTAAGAACGCAAGTGAATGTCAAACGCAAATAAATAGCAACAGCCCCCCCCCCCCCGCCTCAGTCGGTAAGTCGCCACGATTCCGGAGCTAGCAGACGATTCTGGCGATTCATCCCTTCATCCTCCCCCAACGCGAAATAGGGCAGTGTACCGCCTCAGCGGCGGTGAATCGCCCACCCCATCACCATCCAATGTATGTGTGTGTGTGTGTGTGTGGCGGGGAGCGGGCGCTTCCGGCAGCCAATGAAGTGGTCGGCCGCCTGACGTCACCACACGCCAGACTCGGCTTGGGGGAGACTGTCGCCGCGGAGCGCATTCTTGCAAACTAATTTCCTCAGGAAATTCACGCTTTTCGAAGGAAATATTTTGCGTGACAGTTTATGAAAGTAGTATGTTCATATCAAGCGGTGAAAAAATATATGTTCCAAATGATTTCCATGCTACTTTAAGAGGGCATACCAGCTCTCCGTCCCAATGTATTTCCTATGGCACATGTTTTATGCCTTTTCTCGGTAACCACCGCGCAGATTTTAACGCGGGTGGTTTCACTATAAAGAGGAAGACGGGATGAATTAAACGGGACAAAATTCTGAAACATGTCATATATATTTTACGGCGACGTCACAAATGTGAAAAATACACATTTTTCTCGTCCCTTTTTGAACAGGTTTTCCTTAAACCTCTATAGCCGTCTCCAAAAAAACTTCTCATTTAATTTCTCGAAATATTTCAGGAATCGATAGAGACCAAATTTATATGCCTACCACTTTTCATTTTTATAAAAACGCATGAAATATGAGTACACATACACACCGACTGAAAGCCCAGTGAACCATGCCACTCTGTGTCGCCATCTGCTGGCGCACAAGAAAAACCGCGCGGACCGTATCCATCTGCCGAGCAAGCGATGCGCATGCGCAGCATAGTGCTGGCTCGTATGGGTGATGTGGGGGTGAGGATGACATCGTGCTGGTTCCTGCATCCTCTTTCTCTCTCTCATTACTTTCATGGCCCACTGACTTAGGGCATGGCCTTGGAGACCGGTACAAAAGGTTGCTTAGCTGCTCGTAAAGGGATTATCCTCTGAGCCTGCATAGTCGTGGCCCTTTCTTTTCGCTAAGAGTGCTTCCGTGTCACCTCATCCACCGTGAAAGGTCGTTCACCATGCCAACTGATCCACTGGTGGATGAGATGGCACGTTGGATGACACAGCTCGGTGGGTGAGATAGAACGGTGGATGAGGATACTGTCGCGACCCACTTTAACTCTCCAGCTGACCCCGTAAGCGACCGCTCTCAAGGTATTCTGTCGGGTATGGTGTACGCACATCTCCCCACTTTCCACGGTTCGATAAGTAGAAATGTGAAATGTCTTTTAATTGGCAATATATTCCTGTGTTATTCTGCGCTCAAAGCTATTTTGACATTCCTGGACAAAATCGGACTTCGATCCTTATTGTGAAGGGGCTCATTATTTCATTCCCCACATCACCACTAGCAATGGGGTAGAGTATCGCCTCTGGCGATGAAACTCCCCGTTTATCGTCTTAAAATAAAGTTGCTGTCTTGTCTGTGAAAAAGACTTGATTGGTAGATGTTTTTATGCGGGATGGGCGGGGGGGGGGGGGGGGGGGGGGAAAGCATTAAAAGCATAACCACAGCGCTCATTTCGAACTCGTTCTAGCTCTCGAGAACAAACGGACGTGACACGAATGACGAGGTTTTCTTTACGTACACAAATGTACATGTGTTGTGAGTTAGTGTCCTCCGTGCCTGTTCAACACTACACCGAATTCGTGCAGCGAGTCTTTTTTTTTTTACCATTCTGTCAGGGATCTCATTCTACCAGAGTGAAAATATGTGACACATTTTCATAACTACAGAACAAACTCAACACTGCAATTGTAATGCTTGCGATAGAAATGTTTCGACATGTGGCCGCTGATCGAATAATTGAACATAAAAGCTCCTCTGCAGCGGTGGGGTCAGGCAAATTTGAACTGAAGACAGCAAAAATTGTATTGCAGCTGAACTGGGTAAATTTAAATTTGGTGAAAGTAAAATTGCCAGCACTGTTTGGATAGCTAAGGATGATAGGGTGCACAGTGTTGAACCAGACATTTATGGGGACGTTGATGAAACACCCTGCTCCACCTGGAGGATCGCCAACAGCACTTTGACTGCTTCCGTTCGTTGGCACTGGGTCCTCAGGACGTCATCACCAGACCGCAGATTTATATGCAGAAATTGTTTTCATGCTAATGTGCAGATTGCGAATTTGCATGTTTTGCATATTTCGTTCCTGGATATGTACGGCCTCATTCACTAACACTAGCATCCGAAATACGCATTTTCACGCACTATAAAGCTCACACTACCATGTCCATACAGCCCCACAACGTGCACAAGCACCTCATTTGAGGCCGTGCGTATCCGGGAACGAAATATGCAAAACACGCAAATCCGCTTTCTGGTCATCACCTTTTGGAAATATAGTAGGAAAATGCAAAGGAAGAGGCACACGTCCCCTAAGCAATAACATACACTGAAATTTGGCTTATGTTGTTGACAATAAAAATTATTTATTGCTCCATTTATTGCTCCACATCTGTGCATGGATACGCAAACAGCGAACCAACATAGGATAAAGGCAGACCCCGACCATTTGAACCCTGTCAATATAATTTGTGATGTCCTGAAAATTAACAGCATTGTAGGTATAATGAGCGCACGGACTAGGTCACGAGCGTAGTGGAGCCTGATTCATCTGGCACGAACAAAAGCTTCCGTAGCCGTGAGAACCACAACAATCATGTATCCTCTAAGCGGTGGTTTATTAGATATTTTTTTTTACTTTCGTGTTAGCGCCGTGAAGCAACTGTGGCTATGAGCGGCATACAGATGAGGGCAGATGGAGAGAGGACAACAGGAAGGAGTGGGGGGCAGGGGGTTAGCATGCGTCCTGGGCCGACTTCAAGGGGAACTGTGCCGACATTCGTCTGGAAAGCTTTCGGAAAACCCAGGGAAAACCTCAGACAGCACAGCCGGTGGTAGGATTCGAACCCACCACCTCCCAGGCAGCACGACACCAACGAGCGAGACGCCTTAAAGGGACTCTGACCAGAAGTTCGACAAATATTTCGTTTGCATCTATTACGAAGGTATAATATGCCTCCAAGCCACACGCGAAATATTTTGGCTGTGCGCGGAGGCAAAGTTTGCCAAACGGGGAGCTGAAAACCGGCTTCGCTTTTCCCCCTCAACTCGCACAATCGGGGCCGAAATCTAGCCTCTTTGCAGTGGACATCCGCCAATTTCCGTGTGCGTGACGAAATCACGAGGGCCACGTTTCATTGGGCGCCCGGACCGGAAGTTCTGTTGTTAGTGAGTTTGTGAGAGCGCCAGCATCCGTCCGGAAAGCGATCTTCAATATGGACGTCGAAGGAAGAAATGCGGAGACTTCGAGCCCGGAACACCTTTCTGAACTTTCTGCGATCGAGAAGAAAATTCTGCGTGCTGAACAGCTCGGTAGGCTTTCGAAACGTCGCCGATGCCGCGAATGTGAGACGAAGTTAGAGCTCTACGAACATCAGTCACAGATGAAGCAAACAGCATGAGTCGCCTGTCTTCAGGTAAGCGATGAGCTTTTTAACGCACACTGTGATCGAACATGTAAACGTTCTCAGAAATTTCGTGTTCTGATATCTAATGCGCACTTGCTGTTCATGGTGCCGGTGTGGCTGGTGTGTCATAATGCCGAAGGAGATCGAATGCTTGTGCTGCAAGGAGCTCGAAAACACTGCCGAATGACTGCAGTATGAGTGCATTACAACCCACAAAGATTTCCAACTTCTATTCTTCAATATGACTGTCCTGAGGGTCGCATATTGAACTCCGTGGGCAGCGCGAACCTGATGATGATGATGATGATGATGATTAGGATTTTTATGGCGCATCGACAACTAGGCCATAATGCGCCAAATGCTGGTGAGTACATAAAACTGAGTTAAAAATATACTGATGTAATTAAATAAAAACTAGGTTTGTAAATAAAACAAGCTGTGGTAGTCTAAAATGGACAAGTTAAAACCTCAAAGCCTGTTGAGAATATTAATGTCTTCTAAAAATTGCAAGACTTTTTGGAATGGCACAACTGGTTCGTCACCGATTAACAGGGTCGGGTGGAATGGCAGGCAATACTTATAAAATTGTTGAAAGTATTTCTTGCGTTGATCCTCAAAAGAAGGGCATGTACAGAGAATGTGTAAAATGGTCAACTGGACACCACAATGAACACATATAGGAGGGTCCTCACGTCGTAGTAAGAAGCCATGAGTCAAGTACGTGTGTCCAATTCTCAGTTGGAAGGCTAATGTATGTTGTAAACGGTTTCATGGACTTGGCCCGGGACTTCTCACATAGGGTTTTATCACGTGCAACTTGTTATCCTTTTGTGTGGTCCAAAATTCCTGCCACTTATGATTGATCGCCCTCCTCAGCAGGGGTCTCAAATCCTGATGAGGGAAGGCAGTAGGGGTGATCTCACCCGAGGCCGCGGCCTCTGCAGCAGCCCGGTCAGCTTTTTCATTCCCCTGTATGCCTACATGGCTGGGCACCCAACAAAGGGTCAGGCGATAACCCCTGTTGAGAACTGTGTTGGCAAGATATCGCGCTTGCTGGACAAGAGTGTTTTTTGTTCGTTGCAGTCCACAAATAGCATACAGAGCGCTGAGCGAATCTGTGTAGACTACGGATGATTTAATTCCATTTTCAAGGATGAAGCGCAATGCTAGCATCAGGCCAATGATCTCAGCGCTGAAAATTGAAAATTTCTGTTGTAAGCGGCTAGCCCTTGTGACGTTCTCCGTTACCATAGCGCACGATACACCGGCTTCACTCTTTGATCCATCTGTATAGAAGGCAGTATGGTCGCCGAAGCTTTCCCTCAAAGTCTCAAACTCCTGCTTCAAAACTACAGTGTTTGTGTTTCTCTTGTTGTACCTTGTTAAGGAAACGTTTGACGGTATAACTAGCTGCCAAGGTGGTATTCTTTCATTACATTTTAAAAGTGAAGAATAATCGAGTGTAAAACTGTACAATTCAGCATTTTGCCGTGTTCGCAAGCTAAATGGGCGAATTACTCTTGGCTTGTTCAAGAACATTTGCTCAAAACGAGTCTCCGTAACACATGAGAGTGCAGCGTGCTCTGTGTAGCTAGAAATTTTTATTGCATAGAGGATTCCAAGGTAGGCCCGTCGTCTCTCGAGAGACCACTCATTGCATTGCACATAGAGACTTTGCACAGGCGATGTTCGGAATGCTCCCAGGATTAATCGCAAGGCGTGGTGGTGAACAGGATCTATGCATTTCAGAGCAGATTGTCTGGCTGACCCGTACACTATGCACCCATAGTCAAGTTTAGCCCTGACAACACAGTTGTAGATGCGGTGCAGCGTTTCACGGTCTGCACCCCAGGATCTGTGGGCGATAATCTTAAGAAGGTTCAATGCCCTCACACATCTAGTTTTCAAGTCCTTGATGTGGGGAACAAATGTAAGCTTTTTGTCAAAGATGACACCAATGAATTTGTGTTCGCTCTTCACAACAAGTTCTTGACGGTTCATTCTAAGCGAGGGATCGGGGAACATCCCTCTGACTCTCGAAAATGGGACACAGACAGTTTTTTCAGCTCAGAATTTGAAGCCGTTCTCATTTGCCCATTTTACGAGATTATTGATGGTGATTTGAAGTTGTCTTTCACATCTCGATATGCTAGCAGAAGAGCATGAAATTTGAACATCATCCACATATAGCGAGTATGTAACCGAAGGGGGAATGACATTTGCAATGGAATTCATTTTAAGAATAAACAGAGTGACACTGAGCACAGATCCCTGCGGGACGCCATTTTCTTGTACAAATAGGCGTGACAGTGTTGTGCCAAGTTTGACCTTGAAGGTGCGTCCCCGAAGGAAGTCAGTGATACATTGCAACAGTTTACCACGTATTCCAACAGAGTACAGATCCCGAAGGATACCATACCGCCAAGTGGTATTGTAAGCCTTCCGCAGATCGAAGAAAACTGACATGCAGTGCTGCCTTCTTACAAAGGCTTCTCTGATGGATGTTTCCAATCGAATAAGATGGTCAACAGTGGAACACCCCGCTCTGAACCCACACTGGTATTTGTCTAATAACCCATTTTGTTCGAGGTAGTGTACCAGACGATGGTTGACAATCAAACGTTTTCCCTACGCAACTTGTGTGGGCTACAGGTCTGTAATTGGATGGGTTTGAGGGATCTTTGCCTTGTTTCAGCAATGGGATAACTGTAGCCATCTTCCATGATGATGGCATCTGCCCCTTGTCCCAGATCTTATTGAAGAGTTTGAGCAGACCTTGTTTTGATCCTTCTGACAGGTGCATAAGCATGGAATATGTGATACGGTCTAATCCAGGAGCACTGATTTTTACTGAAGACAGTGCTCGCAGGAGTTCCACCATTGTAAGAGGCTGGTTATACGAATGTCGCTCCCCACCTTTGACTGGAAAAACGTGTCTTTCGGATTGTTGCTTCACGAGCAGAAAGTTCTTGCTGTACTGAGAACTACTTGATACATCATGAAAATGTTGACCAAGCACGTCAGCCTGCTCACCCAAGTTACTACATGGAACACCATTGACCTCAAGCAGAGGAACTGAAAAGCCATTGTAGTCTCCTTTAATCTTTCGAAGCCTATCCCATACTATTTTGGATGGAGTTCTTTGTGTCAAAGAGGAAACAAAGCTACACCAGGACGATCGCTTCGCCTGCTTTCTGGTCCATTTGGCCTTTGCACGTGCCTTCTTAAATGAAAGAAGGTTTGCTGGTGTTGGGTATCGACGAAAGATGCCCCATGCACGGTTTTGTTCCTTGCGTGTTTCCTTGCATTCATGAGTCCACCAAGGCTTGGGGTGTTTGGGAAGACATCCAGATGTTTGTGGAATGGCTCGCTCAGCAGCGCCTATAATTATTTGGGTGACAAGATTATTTGATTCCTCGATCGACATTATCTCAAAAGACAAGGGCGCCAAATTGGCTTCTTCTCTGAACACATTCCAGTCTGCCTCCGACAGTTTCCACCGTGGTGGTCGTGTCATGAGACTGTTTGTAGGGCCTCGGAAATGTAAGACTACAGGGAAGTGATCACTCCCCCGAGGATTCTGTTCGACTGTCCAGTCAAGAAACTGGAAAATGGATGGGCTGCATAGTGAAATGCCTATGCAAGAAAAATTTTGTGTTGAAGAGTTCACATAAGTAGGGAGCCCAGTATTCAGAAGACAGAGTGACCCCGAAAGGAGGACCCTCTCCAACATTTTCCCCCGTGCATCTAGTTTTGAACTCCCCCCCCCCCACAAAGGATTGTGGGCATTCAAGCCGCCTAAAATCATAAACGGCTGGGGAAGTTGATTACATAAGTCTTCGAAATCTCTTTGCTCTATTACCACTGATGGGGGCAAGTACAGTGAACATACCGTGAGAGTCCTGTCGAGGCACACTTCGACTGCTACTGCCTCCAAGTCTGTAACGAGTGGGAAGTGTTTTGCAGGTATGCACTGTGGAAGGACTACAGCCACACCACCGGATGCACGTGCGCTGTCTGTCCGGTCCTTCCTGAAAATATTATGTCTGCGGAAAGGATTTAAGTGTTTTTCGTGTAGGTATGTTTCTTGTAGGCAGAAACAGACAGCTCTGTACTTTTCAAAAAGATCGTGTACATCATCAATGTTACTGTAGAGGCCTCGACAGTTCCACTGAAGGAATACCTGTCCCATAATTAGAATGGAAATTGGAAAGAGCAGAGGGACTCTGTACATTGTGTGTTAAGGGGGTGTGACCCTTGGCAGGGGGGGCCTCTGTTTATCCTTTGACTTGCCTCTACCTCGACCTCCATGTTTTTCTCTTTGCTCCTTCCCTTGGGAAGGAGCTCTCTGGTCCAGTGTACTTGGAAGACTTGACTATGATTTCTGCGACATGCAGTTATCATCGTCAAGCTCCATTGAGTGTGTGGCAGTCTGGGATGAGCTCCCAGTGAGCCCATCCCAGACTGAAAACGTGCCATCAACCTCCGTAGAGATTGTGGCGGGAGCCGGCGGAGGCGAACTCTCCGCAGACATTTCTTGTGTATGGGGAGTGTGGAGTGGAGGCCCACAAGTTTGGGTCTCCACGGATACTCTGAGTGGTGCCACTCCCCTACGCACCACCTCAGAAAACGTTCCTTTCTTTTAGTCCAGCTGTGCTTTTGCTGCCTTGTACGTCAGTTTTTGTTCAGTCCTGATTCTAAGTATATCTTTTTCGTCTTTCCAGCGTGGGCATGACCTCGAATATGCCGGATGGCTGCCTTGACAATTGACACAGTGAAATTCTTTGCTACATGACTCCGACGTGTGGTCATTACCGGCACACTTTGGGCAAGCTTATTGTCCGCGACACATCTGGGAGCTGTGGCCGAAACGTTGACATTTAAAGCATCGTCTGGGGTTTGGAATGAATGGTCGTACACGACAGTTAATGTATCCAGCTTTGATCTCGGATGGGAGTGTGTGTAACTGAAAAGAGAGTATTACGTGCTTTGTTTGGACTTCTTTACCATCCCTTCTCATCACAATACGCTTTGCAGATACAACCCCTTGGTCCTTCAATCCTTCCTCAATCTCCGGTTCAGAACACGACAGGAGTTCATCCTCGGAGATCACGCCTTTCACTATGTTTAAGGTGCGGTGTGTTGTGACCGTGACTTTGATGTCACCAACCTGTTTCACTGCTTGGAGTGCGGTACTTTGTTGTTTTGTGTTGACTTCAACCTGAAGATCCCCATTGTGTAGCTTTTTAGCGTTGTAAGATTTGCCTATGAGTTTCTCGAGTTCCTTTGCTACTAAAAATGGTGATACTTTCGCAAGAGGTCTGGATTCATTATCAGATTTCATCACAAGTACTTTGGGGAACCAGGGTTCTGGGTTGAAGCCTACGACATCAAGTCTAACTCTATCGGTGCGACCCCTTTTCAAGGGCCGATCATGATTTTTTGTGCTCGCTGAATCCATAAAGAGATGTGAGTAATTCAGTGCAGTGGGGTGCCGCCCACCACCGAGCCCAACCAGGGGAACGTACGGTCTGCACGTTAACACTTCCCCTGCACTATACCCTAGTGCAGCTTCTGGAGAGTGAATGACTGCCCAAGGTGATCCTTGCCGCCAAAGAAGGTGAAAAGAGGAAAAGGAGAGAAGGAAGGAGACCAAGGAAGAGAAAGTAATGAAAAGGAAGATGGCGACTCGCTGAATAATCCTGGCCGGGCCTTCCAGGACCACCCGACTATGGGAAGCAGGGGCCAAAGCGGTGTATTGCTTTCCCGGAGGGGCCCCGAAGGGTCCGAAACAACCTCCGGGTCCACTCAACCGCCAGGATCCCCTTTTCCCCAGACACGGGAAAGCCACGCACAGCTATACGTGGGGGTCTCCCTCCTGCGGCGACCCAACCGTTGGTGCAGGAGGGGGCTACTGCGGCTGCTGCCGGGCGGTGGGGGCGCCAAGTTCCCGACGCCGGGAGCGCGAACCTATGAGCGACTATATTCACAAGTAAGTCACATGTGTCCTTGTCGAACGATGTTAAAATTTGGGCGCCCAAAACTGGTTTGGTCCTGCAATAAAGTCGTTAAAAACTCCAGTACAGGGCGCAGCACATAGAAAAGCTATACAGTACACGACTCTGAACTGGAGAAAACCAATATAAGCAATTTTGTAATTGTCAGTGTGCTGTGTCCTGAGTCACGATTTTATGTATTGCCCTGTGCATAAGGTTTTAGCGTAGGTTTTTAGCGATATTGAGTGTTCTTGATTGTCGATTCAGTGAAAAGTAAAACAATGTTGGGGTCTAAAAGAACACAGCATGTGTAGTAATGTACAAGGTGTGGGCAGGTAAACTGCAGTTGCTCTCAGGTACATGTAGAAATGACATTGCACACACACTGTACTGTAAGCGGTTACCTATTTGCCTAAACTATATTTTATGTACATCTGTGTAAACGATGCAGGTACACTGCGTATCGCCACTTTGCAAGGTGAGTATGGCACAAGCTTGGGAAAAACCAGATCATGGTCATCCCAGCCAGTGCAGTGAAGAGGGTCTGGCAAGCCTTTCCCACAGAAAATGCCACAGGCTTCAAGTACCCAAGATCCTAACTGGGGGTACCTCTTCGCACAGCTCGTCTATCACATTTAAAATAATTCAGCATCTGTATTTAGGATGATCTATAGCTCTCAGGATGATGCATGGTTCATGAGTTCAATGTGTTGTGTTGAAACACAACACTAGTCCTTTTTAATGAGTCTTGCGGAACGATAGATGAGCACTCCTTTTGTGACATTGTGTACCATTGCTACAGTCAACAATTTCTTGAGCAAGACTGATGAACGAACGAAAAATAGTCTTGTCTTCCAAATATGTATGTTCCTTGTAACTTCCATATTTGTTAAGTGACCCATGTTGATGTCCCCCCTCATGTAATGCCTGCAATGGCCTTTGAGATATATTCATAAATAAATAAATATCGAAATCGGAAAAAGATGTAACACGTATCCTCTCTTTGTGTGAATGATACATAAACATTCTCAGAAGATTTGTACATAGTCACACTTTGCCTCATTTTGCATAAAGCCTAGTTCCACCTCTTACATCATCTCCACATCTTCAATCTCTAAAGCAGTACAAGGCTAAAGTAATCAGCTACTACATAAAAAGAAGGAGGGGAGGAAAACAAACGCTGGCACATCTAAAATTCGAAGAAACCCTGGTACTTTCACGTGGCTACTCACGGCTCAGTGCTGGATCAGATCCCGATGGAAAACAGCTTTTCTGAGCCTCAGTGATAGATTCCCTTGATTGCACTGACTGTGAGGCACAACTCATTGGCTTGGTGGCAAGTGGGCTTGCGTCTGATAGTAAGATTTGGAAGAAAGGGAGCAAGGAACATCTCTCTACGCTCTTAAGAAGGATATCAACATTACAACATTACCTGTCAAGGTACAGCATTTCATGTTGCTTTCAGTAAGTACAACACTCCTCATAGCAGTTACCATTCGTGTTGGGAAAGCATGCTGAAGTTAGCTCAGGCAGTGCATCCAGAACTGTGAATCGGGTTCATAGAGAGCACCTGGTGAGAGGGACAGCAACAGTGTCCAGTAAAGACTCTCCAGGAATTTTGTGCAGGTTTGGGGGACGCACCTTTTAATAGTGTTGATGGAAAGCAGGGTGTGTGAAACACTGACTTCTGGCAGATGAATTCTTGTTATTTATAACCAGGTACCCATGTTTTAGTAATCTAGAAAAAGCCTTGGCTCTCTTGGGGGAAATTGCTAATGAATCTGAGTGTCTTTTGTGGAAACAGGTTGTAACTGCCTTTCTATCCACCCTTCTTAGTTGCCCTAGCAAAAGCAAATATGTAATGCTGTACACCATATCTGGTGCTAGCACACTAATTGCTTTGAGTGTTCTCAGGCTTCTGAAATGGAGCTACCTTGTACATACGCTGTGCCATGCACCGCTCAACACAACAAATAAAAACAGAGCGTAAACGTTTTGTCGCCCATCCGGGTGGCATCATCAGTACAACAGAGGCCAAAGATGAGCACATCAGCCTATCTAAGAGGGAATCTTCCACATCCGATAGGGGGATACGGTATGTATTACAGGCTGAAGCATCACGCCTGATAAAGCAGGATTCTAAGAACTTTCTAGGGCCCCATCGCTAGTCATGAGCAAAGGTTACTGCACCATCAAAATATATGTCCCTTAGGACAGCAGTGGTAGACTGATTCGGTCCTGTTTAGTTAAGCTAAGCATTAGTAGCCCTGGCAACTGGCTCTTTTAGTCCCACATCTTTTGTCTATCTCGCCAATGTAGGTTGCATCACATTCTATGCACTCAACTTGATATGCACAGTCAAAATGCCTGATGGGCACAGTGCCCTCCAAATAGCGTATGAAATACGTTGGATGAAAGGAATGCGAACCACCGATTTGACTCCTTTGATGTTGTTTTTGATTGTTCTCTGTTGGAGGGATGATGCCACCTGGATAGGCAATGAAACGTTTATTCTCTTTATTCTTAATTGTTGTGTTAAAGGGACTATCGCATCCGGAAACGTATGTATGATACCGATAGGATAATGTTCGTCACCGTTTCAGAGTCAACTTTGCAAAATTTCTCTTCCGAAAACAGCTTACATAGTAAGTAAACGAGTTTTAAAGGTCCGCATTCCATCTGCAGCCAACACGATGATGACGTAAGCCAGGCACACGAATGGGAGCGCAGCGCAGGCGATTGTCTCCGAGACCGTCTGCTTGGCGTTCGCGTCGCACTATAATAAGTGAAAAGTCCTTGGTAAATACGGTGACTTTCGCTTACCAGTGTGAGTGCAGGCGTAACCATGTCACGCGCTCCTGACTCTACGAACACGTTCGGCACTAACCAGAAACAACATTCCGCGAGCCGGTAACAGAGAAGACGCCTCGCTCGCAATCCCGGCCGCCTGCCAGCCTGTCGGTCGGTTGCCAAGGCTACCAAGGTCCCTCCGGCCGCCCCGTGATTGGTATTCTTCATGTCAAAGGGCGCGCAGTGATTGGCCTCGTCCGTGTGACGTTTCCAGAGAGGGAATCCCGGAATGCGTCGTCTGCTCTTGCGAAGTTTCATATCAAACCACACAGGAACAATGCTGCCAATTCGCGTCGGGTTTTCGGCGTTGTTATCAGTGATGAACGCGGAGTAAAACAGCACTGCAGATTCGGAATCGACCGGGACGGATGCGATAGTCCCTTTAAGCCAGTGTTCTGAGTAAAGGATTTTACATTATGAACTTTGTTTGAATGATGATTAGTGGCGAGTTTCATACCCTGGGCCACTACTCTTAACAACTGCTTGTGGTAGTGTGGTGAAATAGAATAACGAGCCTTGTAGACAATATACTTGGCAATATATTTATTTATCTCTCATAGGTTGAAGAACCCAGTGTGGTGTTACATAAAGGAGGGGCACGTAATCATACAAGACCGATCACCAAAAGGCCTTGCTTTTGACTAGATTAAAATGTGAAGCGATTGTAACATAACAAATGCTGCATGGTGGCGATATGATAGGTTCTCCTCACGAGTTGTCGTTACGGTTAGTTGAGAAACTGCATATCCAGGTAGCAGGATCAAATTTTAATTAGGCTACTTTGGCCAACACGCGAGCATAGAGCACAGTGTCAAAAGCCCTTACAAAATAAAAAGAATACTACATCTACGTGGACCCAGAAATCAAGACAGTTTGAAATGCTGTGAACGAATTCCACTACGTTAGTTTTGCCTGAATACCCTTTTCTAAAGCCATGCTGGAATTTAAAAAAAGAAATCGACAGACTCGACTTGGTTGACAACGTGGTAGTACATGATGTGATCCATTAGTTTACAGGGAACCCTGAAAAGTGAAGCTGGTTAATAGATAGAAGGAGCATAGTTGTCACCTCTTCTGAAGACAGGAATTAGCTTGAGACCTATGTCCCAGACGAGCACACATACTAAGAACCTTTGACACAGATTAACGTATCTTCATTCCAGCTCTTTCACTTTCAGATGTTCATCTCTGTTGAGTGGTCTGTCATTCTTGAAATACAGATTGGAATTGAAATGCAGGTGCATAAGGGATGCTCTGAAAGAAAAGTGTTTGGTTTTAGTCCTCTTAATGTTTCTGAAAACGAAAACAAACTTCACGGTGACTATTCTTCTGAAATGAGCAATTCCAGGATGACAGCAAAAAATGTATCTCGCCATATCATTATATCCACCTGGCACTTCAACTGAATAATGGCAGTTGAAGATGATGATGATAATTCAATTTAATGACGCATAATCAACTCGGGCTATAGTGCCAAAACCATGGTAAAACTGTGACTTGTTAAATATCAGACGATTATACTAAAATAATATACTTTGTTGGTTGGTAAATTGAGATATAGACAAAAACATGATATGATAAAAATAAGCAATTGAAGAAAAGGCAATTGTTGGCTTTGTGTGACTGATGTCGAGTTTGCCACACTACGTGTTGAATAATAATGTACGCTGATACGCTGTAGCATATAAAGTACAATCATACACACGCTCAATATGTGGTGGATATGTGAAACCAATATACACATACTTACATTTCAAACTTTCTTGAAAAAGGCAGTCCAAGTCTGTTGGATTTGCCAGACTCTATACAAAGCCAGTAAGCACAGTGTGGAATGACTGATTCATCTTTCGAAGGCAGAGGTGCAGCTACCACGACGCTTCGTCATCTCAATGCTTCGGAGCGGCATAGCCTAGTAAGAAGCCATCAGAAGGATCTCATAAAGATAACTTGGTTGAAAAAGTGGAGGGTTCTGTGGGATATGTAAGAAAGCATACGCGTTACACAACAGCTACGCGAATGATCGATGCACGATGCCAAATTCTATCCAGGTATGTAGATTAGAAGTTTGAAATCGAGTGGCGCCGCTAAACTAGACATGCACCCTTTGAGATGCAGCAGACAAAATTTCGCTGAGGCGAGTGACTGCCGTTGTGGTCCGTCGCTTCGCAGCAGATCAAGAACAGTACACCGCAACGATAGGTGAAACGTTCAGAATATGGTGACCAACTCCAACACCAACCCAATGACCCGAACAAAGAGGATGAACCGGGAGTCACACAAGTTCGCAAGCTCGGCATAGGGCATCCATTACAGCTGACCGGATACGGAAGCATATATCGAACGCCGTGTACAGATTGAAAAGAAAATCGTAGAGACTGTTGCAGGTGATAAATGCAGGGTATATTTTTCTTTTTGAGGCTCTGTAACAAAAACATATTAACGTAGAAATGCCATTTCATGAAGGAAATTGCCAGATATTGCGTGACCACGTGACGCGTTTGAGCCAATTGTGGGTGTTGTGAGTGGCCCCCGTGTTGACGTCATCTTGATGGTGGGCCGGGGTGGATATTCTATATAAACGTATGTTTTCTCGGTTTGACGCTAGGCGTGCTGCACTCGGATGAAGTCGAATGTTTAAAATTCGAGTTTAGAGAAACCGTGGGGTTTTAATGCGTGAATTTTCGCATGGAGAGTCCTTGTTGGGTGCTTTATCGACTACAGGTACGAAAGAGCTCCCACAGCTTCTGGTCAGAGTCCCTTTAACGCACTCGGCCATACCGCTGGTTTAGATAAAATTTCAGATGGATTAAAAAAATGATGAATCGCCTTGTTCAATTTCGATGCGGTGCTAAGCGCTATGCTATATTTTTAATGTAAAGTGCTTGTTTGCTAGATAAGACGATTTATTGCTGACATGTCTTCTATCCTCTCACTCCAATCGCGAGTTTGGGCATTTAAAATTTCGGATGGATTAAAAATTATGACGACAGCACAAACGCCGCCAGGCGCCAGCCGACTGGCCATCGCTTACGGAGATCGCGGATCCGATAGCCATGAATGAGGACGACAATGAAGCGAATCCCTTTACTCTGATGACCTACAAGAAGGACCGCTCAGATGGCATACCGGTTGTCTCCAGTCCCAAGCTGCCGGGGGTTTCCTTCTGGCGTATCAATCCAAATGCCGTTGCCCGGGATATCTGTGCCGCTGCTCAGGAGCCCATTATACCCCTGTCACACGGGCATTTCGGTCCTTCTCGAATCCGATCTGCATCGAACTTCCCGAGCACGCTCGAGTTTTGACGCTGCTACACGGCCGGGTTTACCGCTACAGTTTACCGGGGTCGAGGATGCAAATGGCGGTCGTCGAGCCGTCTTGAAATTCTCAATCCTGTTATGGGAACTGTCTTGAGTCAAGCAGGATCAAAGTTCGATCCTGCTTGGAAGCGGCCGTGTAGCACCATCCGATCTGCATTGGGTTCAAGCAGGTTCGGTCGAGCAGGATCGAAAATGCCCGTGTGACAGGGGTATTAGGAAGCGCCGCTTCAACACGGATGGCAGCATGCGCGTCTTTCTGTCGTCTGAGGGCGCCGTTGAGAACCTGCTTACTTTGAAGACAGTCGCTGGCATCGATGTGCTGGTACACATTGCGAAGTCTTACATTTCTAACATGGGGAAGATCACCCCTGCTCGCCTGCCATATACGAACGAAGAAATTGCGTCTTTCTTGAAAAACTCGGGCGTGGTGTCAGCACGGCGGCAAGTCCGGCATGTTTCCAGAGAAGACGGTCAGAATGTGTCTATCCCACTCAAATCCGTTATCGACACTGTGTCGTTGGGTTTTTCGCAGTATACGGTGCGAGAATACATTGGGGCTCCCGTTCAGTGCTTTAACTGTCAACGTTTTGGACACATCGCCCGCAACTGCCGAGGCTCAACAAGATATGCGCCAGTCCACACACGGCAGTGGAGTGCACCGCCACGCGGCAGCCTCGATGCGCGAACTGCGGGGGTCCTCATGCGGCCTCTGATTCGCGCTGTATCCAAAAGAAGGTGGCCACTCAACGGCATCAAGCAGCGGTCCCGCCCAGTGTCCATGGCTCGGACAGGAATGCCCACGGGAGAGACCGCCGTGTGGCTACTACCCCTACCCGTGCTGTACGACGCAAGCAGCGGGCTAAGGAAGCATCCTCCTCTTCTGTAAAGCTCCCTTCTGTGGTGCCTCAGATATCTGACGGCTGCAATGCAGTACCACCAGTCACTAGCACCACGGTTCACCCCAGTACACCAGTCTCTGCCCCACCAAAGGTTTCTTACGTGGATGTCACTAGCCATCGGAGCAGGCTTTCTCATCGACACCCGACGGCGTCCAACCAGTTGCGATATACACACACTCCTGCTAAGGGCAGGGGTGATACGATCAGTGCACTCTTGCCGTTGATTTTTCTGGCACTGAAAGCTGTCGTCGCCGCCTTCCTGGGAGCGGCTCAACTGCCTGAAGTTAAAGTTCTTCTGGCGGCGGATGATCTTTTCTCTCCCAAGAATGGAGCGACTATATAAGTCGGCCACCACACTGCAGTAGAACGCAGGAGGTCTGCGGAACAAGATGCCTCAGATTTGAAGGCGTTTGTTCTACAGTTTCAGACACCTGTCTTATGCATCTGCGAGGCCTGCGTCCATCAAGATTTTCGCCTCAGCGGTTACAAAGCTTACACATTGTATAGCGTATCCCAGTCTCGAACTATTGTGTGCGTTAGGAGTGACTTAACGTCAGTGCTCTCTTACCGTGATCCTTTCGACTACATAGAGTGCAAGGTATGGATGGGGCGAACAGCTCTGACCGTTGTGAGCTTGTACATTCCCCCGTCGGCTACAATTACGTCCCGCAGCGGCAGAGATGTGTTCGCCGGCCTCCCTGCTCCTTTTATGCTTGTCGGCGAGATAAATGCACACTATTCACTGTGGGGAAACAGAAAGATGAACAGTCGTGGGAAAATTTGGGCGAACGTCATAGAAGACTTGGGGCTCCACCTTCTGAATGATGGTTAACCCCACCTTCATGGGTCGGTGCTTTCAGACCGACTGCTTGGACGTATCGTTATGCTCAAGCGACCTTTCCAGACACATCACATGGGCGGTGGGTTTGGACGGTAGGGGGAGCGATCATCTCCCGATCTTCATCACGTATAACAAGTTTTCACGTACACTTCGGCACAAAGTTGTGACCCTTACGAATTGGTCGGCCTTTTGCGCGCTATGCGCAGAAAGCACATGTCTGCAAATCAGATGACTGAAGGCATTGAGAAAGCGCTTCGTTCCTCTAGCAAGCGTGTGAAGGTGGTCCCTGGTCATCTTGGCTCAAACCTGCGGGTTAAGCTCCGCTCGCTTGACGCTTGAGCAATAATCGTGCAGCTGCGAGCATGCCGTCGGCGAGCTGAGCGCATAGCGCGTCGCACTGGGCTGTTGGAGGATGTGGTGGAGGCTCGCCGTATGAACAAGTTGGTGACTAAGGAACTGGCATCCGTTGACCGAAAACCGCCTCCAATTGGAGGCGGTTCTGCGAAACGCTGTCGCGTTTTCATAGTCCTCCGAAATTATGGCGGATCGCTAGAAGTCTAAGAGAGCCGACACCTAACCGCAACCCGCTAGGTGCTCTAGCGTTGTTCTCTTCTAAGCCAGAAGGTGAAGTGGCTCTGGCTTTCTGCCAAACCATTGGCACTCATTCCGTGGCAGCGTGTTCACGCGCTTTCATGAGCCACATGACCTATTTGACAGAACGGATTGAAGCTAGTCCAGTCATCACTGATTCGGACATGGATAGCGACTTTTCGCTCTCGGAGTTAAAGAACGCACTCCTCCTGTCACGTGTTCGATCTTCCCACGGCCCGGACAATATCACGTACCGAGCTATTCGTAATCTGGATGAGCGATGTCAGAAGTGCCTGCTCGAGGTATTTAACACGTTCTGGAGAACCGGGAAAATACCTGACAGTTGGAAGCAAGTGCGCGTTTTCCCAATACTGAAGCCGGGAAAATCGCCCTCTCAGCTCTCTTCTTTCAGGCCAGTGAGCTTGACTAGCTGCTTTGGCAAGTTGTTGGAGCGCATGATCCTCCACAGAATCGAGTGGTGGCTCGAGAGGCACTCCTTCTTCCCGCAAGAAATGCCAGGATTCCGCCGGCACAAGTCTTCCATGGACTCGGTTCTTGACTTCATTATGGCGGTGGAAGAAGAAAAGGCGCGTAAGCAGACAGTGGTGGCTGCGTTTCTTGATGTTAAACGCGCTTACGACACCGTGAGTCACGCCTTCGTTGTCCATCCCCTCACCCAAGCTGGCCTACCTTCCAGAGCTCACTCATGGATTAAGGACTTCCTCCATGGCAGGCAACTACTTGTTCGCACCCGTCAAGGGGATACCGAGCATGTATCGATGACCCATGGAGTTCCACAGGGGAGCGTATTAAGCCCAATTCTGTTTAACGTGGCCATGTGGGTATTCGGGGCTGCATTGGAAAGAAACTGTCAATTTCGATCTACGCGGATGACATCTGCATTTGGACCAGCGGTAAATCCCGTCCGGCCATCCAGCGCCGTGGTACTCCCGTTTACGAGAAGGAACACGCATCCCTTCCCTCTCTCAGTTGCTGGTGCACAGCTGAGGAGTGCATCTTTTCATCGCTTCCTAGGTGTTACAGTAGACGCCAGGCTGTCGTGGGTGAACCACATAGCGAGCTTGCAAGCCAAGGTCTACCATTGGATTGCGGTGATCCGGCATCTGGCAGGCATGAAGTGAGGCAGCGCCATGGCGTCGCGTTTGGCCGTCCACCGAGCTTTGGTTCGCGGGTCACTTGCATACAGCTTGCCTGTGTTGAATGGTCTTCCACTTTCCTCAGTTCATAAGCTTCAGTGCCTCCTGGCGTGCAGTCTCCGAGTGTGCTTGGGAGTCCCTCGGGCGGCAGAGACCCATATGGTTATTGCTGAGGCTAAGGAAGCCCCGCTTGAAGTGCTTCGCTACGGGGAGACGTGTCGGCAGTACCTCCGCCTTCTAGCTCACCATCGGCGGCATCCGCTAGTTACGAAGCTTCGGAGACGCAAGCACAGCAGCGTACACCCATGTGTCTCTCAACTGAAGGCTAGCATATACCAGACTTTGTGGTCGCACCCATAGCTCCCAGCACTCCTCCTTGGACTTTTCCGATGCCTTGCATTTCTATGTCGGTGCCTGGGCTAACAGGGAAGAAAGGCAGCGTCGCTGCATTCGTGACGAAGCAGCTCACTCTCGATATGATGAGCTCGTCTTATGAAACTTCCACCGCAGTTTTCACGGACGGCTCAACCACGAGGGGAAGTTCGTCGTCTGCCTTTGTCATTCCCTCCGAGTCAATTTCAGTTGGCCATCATCTCTCATATAAAACAAAAGTCAACATGCGCTGAGCTTTATGCTATTCTTTTCACCTTGCGGAAAATTACTGACAGCCCCGTTCGCTCCTGGGTCGTTTTTACAGATTCCAGATCTGCACTGCATTGTGTGGCAACTATGGGGCTTCGCGGCTTCCTCAGTCCTGTGGTCATTGAAAAGTATAGAAGAAAGCAAGCGCACAGGGCCACTCTATCGTCCTCCAGTGGATCCCGGGTCATGTGGGCATCAGCGGAAACGAGGACGCAGATCGAACAGCCGCAGGTGCGCACCAGTACACCCGGCGTGTCCCCATCATCTTGTCTCGGGGGGGATCGCCGTTACCTCGTCTCAAGCCTCACTGACCCCATGATGCAGTCTCAATGGCAACATGACATCACCACCCACTCTCTGCACTCCGTTGACCCCAGCTTGTCCCTTACTCTTCCCCGCCGAATGCCACGTTCCTTTACCACACTCTTCCACCGCATGAGACTTAATGTGGCGTTTACACCGGTCTTCAAACAGCTCCTCGGTGTCGGCGCGTCCAGCCTCTGTTCCACGTGTGGTGTGCGTGGTGACCTCCATCATGTCCTCCTGGCCTGCGGAGAGTACGATCGCGAGCGCGCCCTCATGGAAACTGCTCTCCAACGCGTCGATCAACGCCAGCTCGACTTAGCCAAGATTCTCGGGCCATGGTCGGACCCCTCACATCTGATGCAAGGCGTACGAGCTGTTGCTGAGTTCCTCTCCAGCACAGAACTAATGGACGAACTCTAACCGGACGCCTTTCCATCATCATCGCTTTCTCATCCCTTCCACATGCGCAATGTGTATTGCGCAATGTGCGCAGTGTACCGCCATAACGGCGGAGAATGACCCACCACATCATCATCCCATTTATGTGTGTGTGTTTGTGGGATGGTGAGGGGACCTTTTCTCCTACGCCCGCTTGGCTTGGTCTTCAGTGACGGAAAATCGAAACTGACGGCACAGTGTCTGGCGCAGACGAACACACGTAGGGTAAGGTGGGGCAAAATGAGACAGAAATTTGCACTTGAATATGAAATTTTTAATTTTTCGTGTTTTCAAAAAAAAAGCACAACTAGCCATAGGAATTCACAGGGATCTAGAGCTTCTAACCTATAAACGCAGAACGGATTTAGGCGGTCTAGAATAACAGAACAATAAATTAAACAATGCAGGTTGTCTCACCTTGCCCAACCCTCGCGGCAAGACGACACATCGAGTGGGGAAATATGAGACACGCCGTGGTAATTAACTATACAAATTAGTTTTTGCAATCCAATAAGACAATGTAAAGCCCGTAGGCTCCTACGCAACCCCCTTGAGCCCATCGCTCACATAACGTGCAATAAAACCACACAAAACCCGGTACTATTATGCTCCGCCGTTCTTTGCAAATAGGGCACCGCCAGTCTGACATGTGACTGGTCGTTCGTTTGCGTGCGTTTCTGCTTTGCTCGAAATATCCTAGGAAACAGGAAAATTTGCTGCCAAATCCTAGGCAATATACAAAAAAAAAAGAAGAAGAAATCTCTTAGGAACAAGCATAAGACCACCTAATAGTTGATTTACCAGTTTCTAAATTACATTAAATTTAAACTGCATTAAATTTAAATTACATTAAAGGAAAAGGGAAAGCATAAAACTTTATTGCAGGTTGCTTTCCCTTGACAGGTTGAATGCCCTGATGTTGTGGCAGCTTACTACGCACTACGCAGCAATAGCCGCCGTTCTTCCGTTTTCGCCCAGAACCCATTCACAAAACGTGAAGGTAAATGTCTCTCGAGCCGTCTGACTGTTGTTGTATCACGGTCTCGGTGTCGTAACCAGCTTTAGCTAACTTCAACCCTTCCGAACGGCGATCGAAATGGATGCGGTTGTACGGGACTGCGCGGCAGGTACCAGGGGGTTACCTACATTTCGCCTAGTGGGGGCGCGGTTGTCGGCCGAAAACTTTAGCGTGCGGTCCCTATTTTCCCGGGGAGCCAAACCGGTCGCGTAGTAAAAGTCAAAAAGAAAAGAAAGAAAGACAGAAATGAAAACATTGTGGTGGATGACGCAACAGGTAATTTATGCTAGAATAAATTACTTGTTGTGTGACGCTTGTCTAGATGACCCTAAACCATCCAGCACAATGGTTTTCTTTTCTTTTTTTCTGCGTATGTTACCGCATTTAAAGTGATGATTTTCTCCATTCATTGGAGCCCTGCATTCCGCGTCCGTAGAGCTAAGGAAGCTGTAAAAAAAGTGCGTTATTTTGTTGTGTCTCAACCGAGATTTTTTCGTCTTTCGTAGGCGTATAAAGCTAACACGTTTTTTCCCTTGTGTGTGTGTGTGTGTGAGCACGTACATCCGATATTTGATTATCATTGTCATGGCCATACTAGCAGGCGTCGTCACATGTTCCAGGAAAACAGGACCAAAGAGGAAAAAGCCCAGGTGACGCCAAACATCTCTAAAAATCCTGAAAGTGCTATGTAGGCATGAGGGTTTCCTGTATACTGCATTTGCCGAAACAATCGAAAAAACACCTGCCGAATGTTTTTACAAAATCCGCATTTTACGGAAAAATCCAGAATTGCGTCGCGAAGTGTCGCGGCGAATATATCAGTATCGTCGTATCCCAACATTTTCCACCGATAGTGCTATATGAGTTGAAAGTGTCGGGAAGTGCTTCCGCGTCCATACTGCCGCGTCCACAGTGCCGGGAACACGGAAGCGGTGGAATCTGTGCCAGCAGCTGTGGGGACGAGGAGATGTGAATTGTGAATACGTGAATAGAAATCTATTTCAAATTATAGGGGATTTCTGTGCTGGGCTTTCTATCCCATTCCGTTCATACAAGTCATAGGAAGTAGTATAGTTCATACAGTCAAGGAATACGGTAAACTGTTCGGTTGAATGCTGCGAGAACCATGCGCCCAGCAAGGAAGCTGGTATCACATCCCAACAGTAAATTCTGAGAAGACTATCTCACAGCCGCTTGTTTACATACTTGTTGGCCACACACCAGACTCCGCTAGAGATCGCTTGATACGCCTTATCTGAGCCGTTGCGTGTCAAGTGTGTCAAAGCCCGTCTCCATCACTGCAGAGCGCTGTCACAAAGCCTTCACAAGAAATAAGTGCGACAAATGTTGACAAAACGTGTGCAATTCTTACAGCTAAACGCATGTGGAATATATGTATGTTACGCACGAGTGCAACTAAACTGATAACTGAAATAATTTACCTGTTTATCGTGCATAACCATTACAATATGTAAACGCGGTGCCCTGTAGCACGGGGTGTCTACTACTTTCTTCTGGAGAGTGTGAAGAAATGTACGCAAGGTCACAAGCACGAAAGCGGGGGTGAGTAAATTCGCACCCGCAACCTGCACCGCACCCCAATACGCCAGGTGCGGAGATGTCCCACCCGCACCCGCAACCCACGACGTCTGCTGAGGCAGGTATTCCGGCACTATACGCCAGCGGATGACCCCGCTGGTGCATCCGCAATTCCCTGTATCCTGCAGCGGCACTGAATTTCTACTCGCAAATAATTAAACAGGAAAACAGATCAGAAAAGATGAAGGCATTTCCACGAACGTGTGCTGTTTTGCTGTGTTGCCTTTCTGCAGAACATCAGCTTCTTATTCCTTTTGTTAGTATGTCGTTTTGCAGCAGTCACAGAATTTTGGATATTAACTCTGCTGTAAAAAATAAACGACGAAAAGCTCCTAATATTATATAATAATAGACAAGAAATACCCTTAAAAAAGCAACCTTGACAAACCCTGAACCCCAACAGTGAGTCTGTTTGCTATACCAGTGTCACGTGTAAATGTACAGCACGCATTATCGAGACTGCGTGCTGTGAAAGCTCGTGCTTTTCTTTTCTTTCTGATTTCTTTTATTCTTCTTTCATTTATTTTTCTTTTTTCTTTGCGGAATAGCAAGCCGACGTCCAGTTTGGCTGACCTTCCCCACCTTTTTTTTTCGTTTGGTCTAATAAATATATCCCCCCTCCCCCGTGCTGCCGTGTTCGGATGACAACGTGAGGATGTATACGCCTGTGTACTACAACAAGTTCTAACAGCACAAAACTCTTGAGTTTCCGGACTCCACACTGTAAATAAGTTGCGTAACGTTTCCCTTCGTAAACCCAAAAAGGTGAACTTTTTAGACGTATCTAGTATTATTATTGTGTGTATGAAGTGCGTGTAACGGTACGATCTGAATTCTGGTACATCTTTGCTTTTCTAAATATTACTGCCGAAACTATCCAATTTTTTCAGACTGCCCACGAACACTCGCTGTGTTCCCGTAGAAATACAGATCTGTGAAAAGTGCCGTGGTTTGAGTGGCCACAAGTTTATCCGCATTTAATGTACCCGACAATAGTTACGGATTACTCTGACTGATTATGATTGAATCAACGATCTCGAACAAATTTCCCCTCCTTTGGCAGCTGCATCTCAGTTCTCTTTATAACTGAAAACATCTGGTCAGTGCTGATGCATTCCGAGGAAGTCCGCGCTTGTCTAGCGTACCGTAAAGGACAGTTCCCACATACAGCGCTTCGCTTTACAGCGCTCAAAATCTGGCGCTGTTTTTCCGGTTGCTGTTCTCATATACTACCGAGCACAGAGCGCTATCCTGCTGCAGTCACGGGATATCTCGTTGCGACGTCATGCACCGGTACCACCGTGATTCTTTACTGTACGCGCCGGATGTCCGTATAGGATGAACGCGGATGACGCCATCGCGATACCGAACTGTAGTAACCACTGATCTCGATTGTAAAAGGCTGGATCGCGGATAGGGAGCGCGAGCGTGAAGAAACCGGCCGCCATCTTACTGTGCCCACAACAGTCGCTGCAGCGATCATGGCAACTTCTTGCAATTACGGTCGTACCAACCGTACTGGCAAGGATACAGGGCCTAAATTTATACAGGTGAGTCATTCTTTATCAAGGAATAAATAGGCATCCATTCTGTATATTTAGTTGACAATTATGAAGTGTTTTTTTTTTTTGCCCAAAACGAGCACAGGATGCAGGTTGTTTGATCGGTCTTCCGAGGTTCAGTCGAACTCACTTGCATTTTACCCGGCGGCAAATACATTTTGAGTGCATAATATGTTTGGGAGAACGTGCTACACTACACTGGTAGTGTTGTCATCAATATATGTGCGAGCACTCGAGCGCTTTTCTGCATGCATTGCTATAGCATGGTACACGGTGCTCTCTACGGAAGCAAGTGCACATTCATTTCTTTGAATTACCTTCGCGCACAAGTCCGGTATTACGTCATAATGAGACCAAGATTGTCACCCTTTTTCATGTATTGGTATTGTTTTGTGCCTTGGTTTGATTTGTGACAAAGAATCCTACGTAACGGTGGTGTGGCGCGACTTGAATACCGCCTTTGTGTCTGAGCTATATCATCAGCTTGTTGCGATAATAATAATTTGTAGCATGTCGTGCTGTTTGTAGCAGTTTTTAAGCCAAAAGTGGTCTCTCAATACAGCTTGGGCTGGGCTACCCTGGGGATCGTCTATAAAGTGTGATGCGACTGAGTGTACAAGTAAGTATCGTGTTCCTCATCCACGGGTTCCTACTTTACAGGAAGGAACCACCTCAGTGCACGCACTGTGGTTAGGCTCTCTCAATTTCGCACATTTTCTTACATGTTCACGTCAGAAACACACCTTATACACCTTAGGCTCCTTCACACAGCAATATAATAATTATAACCCTTTTTAGAAGAGTTACCCATATTCTTTTTAGAATAGTTTTTAATCTTTTCAATTTTTAGAAGATACAGGGATTGTAGACCCTGCTTTAAACTGGTTTGTCCAATGCATTTTTTAAACAACATATTCATTTTTTAACTAGTTGCATCCAAACCAACGTTCTGATGTATTATTGTCTTTGTTGTCGATGCATCATAAAAATTAACATTTGTCATTTAACATTTGTTCAATGCATTTGTTAAACAACATATTCATTTTTAACTAGTTGCATCAAAACTGATGTTCTGATGTATTATTTCTTTTGTTGTCGATGCACTATAAAAATTGGAATAGTCATCACCAATACGGGTTACTGCACAGCTGCCTCGACATACTGAAGAAATGGGTGTAGAACCTGCGTATTGCACACAAACTTTGATTACCACAGCACCTCCAGAAAGTAAAAGCATGTGTGTCACATGGGATTTTTAAATGTATTCACAGTATATAATACCTTGTATTAACTGTTTTAGATCTAAATCGCCTCTACAGTACACTCTCAGAAATTAAAACTTGTCAGGGAACTCTGATAATTGTTTCAGTTAATAGGCATGCACATATACGCTATAAGAAGAAAATTATTTCTTGAGAATGCACTTCTCTGGCTACTGGTGTTGTTTACGTCTACTGTTGATCACATTCATTTATCACATATTGTATTCTTATATATTATTATTCTTATTCTTATATATACTATTATATTATCACATATTTGATCACATTAAATATAAAATTCAGCATACATGAGAAAATATCTGGAGGGAAGTTGCTATTCATTGCTCATTCCAACCTAAAATTGAGTGCTACAAATTTAGAGAGTGTACCTGTCCATTGTCATTCCTAAAATATATATTGTCATTGTAGCAAGGTCACAAAACAATAAATGCAATCTTTTGCGACCTCCCTGTACGTTCATTGTATCCTGAAACGCATAAGTGCAAGAAATAAATGTTGAACTTGAATAAACTTTGTGTTGTATAAACTTGATATAAAATGTTGAATAATATAATGAATGATATAAAATGTTGAATAAACTTGAACTTGTATATTCTCTTTACTCATCGTCAGTGATCTTCTTTACAAAAGCATATCGTGTTAGACTTTTTTGTTTACGTTTCCCAGACGGGGTACATGAGGGCCAAAATGACAAAATCACAACTGTTTCAAGCTCCAAATCGTCCTGTTGCAATTTGCAGACCATACGTGTGTAGTGCAACAACAACAACAACAACAACAACTAAATCATGACTATGGCCTGGGGTGATTCACCGCTTGAGAGCAGTACCCTACCCCATTACACGAGAAGCATGAGATGTGAAATATGAAAATGAAGTTATGTGCAAGTCCAACTCGAACTCCCGTCGTCTAGTTGCGCAACGCTATACGTCGCACAAAAGGAAGAAGCACATGAAAGAAGCGCCAATGGTCCTTGAGATGCAGGGGTGGACCCGGTTCTCGTCCGTGTGTAGTGCAAGAGGGTCCTTGCACATCAAAATGTAAGATGGGAGTCACAGTTAATGCAAAGTGGTCCCTCTGAGAGACTTCGATGCTGAACAAAATTGTGCACACTGCGGAAGGTGCCATAGAAGATCTTCAGAAAGTGTGTCTTGTCTCACAACGGTGCTACGACGCTCCCTTTTAGATGACGATGATACTGATTGGAGTTTCAGATGTGCAGCTGCATTTTTTTGGAAAGTGCTCCACATAACAAGCATGACAAAGTCAGCACTGGATAGCCGTCCCCCGTCCCTAAGCAGCTTTGCTCACGCTGCAGTTATATTCAGAAAAAGCATGTGAGTACTCGAGAAGGACATTCAGTTTGGCACAACCGCGCCTGCAAATAATCAGAACAGATGAAGGAAGAAACAAACAAACATAGAAAGGCTGAACTTCAAAAAGAGATAAGTCCTGTGTCTCAAGGAGGTGTTACCACTTTTAAGTAACTTAATTGATTAAGCTTACATCACTACCTGATTAACTGTCCTAAAGAGCGTGATCTAATTGCGTGAAGTATTTAGGGCTGCTTCGGTGTGTCCATATGTGCGAGGCAAAACACCGCTGTCGTTCACTAAAAGACTGTTTCTGCGGCGATGCTTGATATAAATCATACTAAACCCATACACGACTAAGACAACGGCTGTGATTCTACAGTACGATCTCTTTCTGCCATGCGAGTATATATCATCCCGGACCGTTCTTTATGGAACAATTTTTGTCCAGAACGCAGCACGGGATATTACATACATGGTTGTTGTTAACCTCACATCGTTTCTGGTTGAAATATTGGCTGGGAAACGTACTGTAGTACAATCCCCAGCGCTGCACTGCCGTGACGGTCTAGTTTCGGAATGCAAAACATAACGTAATTAAGAATCGAACGACAGGATACCTGTGAAATACTGTTAGGATACATCAGTATACTGGCACCTTACAAAATTGTGTGATGACGAACAACGATCAATGCCTGCAGCGCAATAAATACTCACAATCTCCGTTACCTCCCATTGTTTTCTATGGGCACACACTGCGTTTTAGGGCCTCCCAACATGGCGGCCCGAATGCACGCCTCTCCCCCAGAGGCCCTCTCCCATGCGCGATCCAGGTGGTGGTGGTGGTGGTGGTGGTGATAGGGCTTGCCGTTGTCGGCCTCACGTATGTGGGCAACGCGATCCAGCCTTTATACATAGAGATCAGTGGTAGTAACCAAACAGCCATGAATTGGAAGATGCACGGGCAGATGAAACTCGTGGCCATTTTCACATCGTCGTCGTTGTCGCGTACGTAAGGGATAGCGATTTTGGTTCTGCGCACCGCGCGAAGCTCTCTTTCTGTTATGGGCGTGCGCAGAACTCTCAACGCTATCCCTTACGTACGCAAAGGCGATAGCGTACGATGGACTAAAACTCTCTATTGAAAAAACACATTACCGTACCTATTGCTGTGGGAGCCAGAAGTTGCAGCCGTTAGCACAGGGGAGTATCGTTTATCTAAAGAAATTAAAAAAAATAAGAATGAGGGGCCGTTAGCACAGGTCGGGGAACAAAAGAGGATGCTCCTAATGCACTGTAACAATGTGCTAGTGCACAGTGTCGCTACCGGGCCCACTGCACGGCAATACAATACACGTCCGGCACCTCTGACTGCAAAACCCGCGGAGACAGCTGTTGGTCTGTCGGTTTTGAAGTGTGCGTGTGTCAATCACTGAATTGAGAAGCTGCTCGTAACCAGGGTTGCGTAGTTGCTCCTCTGGAGTTGGAATGATTCCGGAATCATTCCAGATTTAGCAGAGCCCGGGATGGAATTGGAATGGAATGGCGGAAACTGTCCTAGGAATGGGAATGGAATGGTCTTGGTGCCCCGGTGGCAGTTTTGGTTTCAACGTGCTGATTTCTGCTCTCGCACTCTTTGCACCGCACCTGCACACGATCAAGAGTGAAATAACCTTGTCTTTGTGCTTCTTTCTGTGCTTGGTAATGTCAATCTCCTCTAGCACTGCTGAACTTGCCAGTATGGTTATCGGTCCTTTTCTTTTATTGAGGGAATTAACGGAATGGAATTGGGTTTCCAAGCCATTCCAGGAGTGGGAACTGACCATACCTTTTCATCCTGAGGAATCTAAAGGAATGGAATTATCGCAAATCTCCATTCCTCTGAATGGAATTGGAACGGAATGGGAAACACCATTCCGCAACCCTGCTCGTAACTGACGAACGGCGTGATCGTCGCGACCAGTTACGTCTCTGTATCTCTAAAGGCTGATTCACGCTGCTGCGTTTACGATTGAGCTTACGTGTTACGTCCGCTGACAGCCAACCATTGCAACGGAACATCCTTCCGGATGGAACGAAGGTACACGTAAGACGCTGTACACAGTCGTAAACGCAATAATGTCAATCAGCCTTTAGTGTCGTTGCAACGGATCTGAAGAATAGGGATCATTGTCCTCTATTACTGCATCACTGCTGTCCTCTGGATAGCAACGACAGTAAACTTCCGCTTTCGTCGGACATGTTGACATCCCAATGCCTTGCGGAGCTTGCAGGAGACGGCGGATCAAAGCATCCCGGTCCGGATTCTTGAGGCCGCGCCCAGATTGGCTCTTAGATAAATACGTTTTCACGCTTTTCAGAGAGGAGTTTCCCGAATACTCTCAACATCCGGCGTCTGGTCTTGTCATGTACCCCATCGAATAACAGCCGAACAACGCCACTATTTCGTGTCGGGTCTTCGATGGCGTGTTCAACAGTCCATAAGGAATAAAATGACTCTCTAGTTTCGAAATCGCCCGAAACGGATGCGACTGTCATGAGGGAGACTTCGGAACCAAATTGATTTCAAGATTGCGGTATTCCCACAATTATTTACACGAACTGAACACAGTTGTGAAATATCTCGCTTGAAAACGAAGGTGGAATCATAAAAGCGACTTTCGAAATTTGAAAAAGTCTGGCTCCCACCGAACATCGATGCAAGTACTTCTTCCTTTCTCTGTTCGGCAAACGTCACCGTCATCGTCAACGTAAAGTCATGCCATTCCTACGCTGTTTTCTGACTCTCAGGGAAGCCGATGACCATTGTTTCTTTCCATCTGTGTCTGAGTGATCTGATCCCCAATCTTCGTCCATTATTTTGTTCCGGGGATGTAACGCAGCGGCTACGACCGGCGTAGCATACTACTTGTCCGCTCCATGCAGGGTGACGTAACGCGTTCGCCTTTGGAAGGGAAAGATTTTGAGACTCCTCTCCACATTCCTGTTTCGGTTTGGTTGTTCGATTATTTGAGGTATAATTAGTCACACGAGAAAGAAACAAAGTTGATGGCAGGTATACTATGAATGTGCAGCAATTTTTTCACCGGTCATTCCGAAGTATCCCTTTAAGCGATCTGGTTTTGGTAGTAGTGTCTGTTGTAGTCTTTTGGGGTACTTTTTGGGTGTTCTACTTCCCTAGTTTCCAGCCTGCCCAGGACGCCATATTCGCCTCCTTGGGGGTTGGCAGTGCAACTATGACTGAGGGCTTATCAGAACCTCTCCCAGGAAAAGCCGGGTACTGCCACTGCAGACGTGGCAGGACGCATTGACGGTGCCTTTTCGACACCTCCCCTTCTTTCCAGTCGTGTCTTCCCACTTCGCCTATTCCCGTTTCGCCTAATGCTTTTTAGCAGATTATCTCGCAATCCCTTAGGAAGTTTACTAACTTCCAACTCAAGGGGGTCCCATTTGGCCTAATATATGCTGCAGACACTCCCACTTCGCCTATTGATCCGTGTCACGTGATGAAAGTCCCGGTTCGCCTAATGAGATTGCACTGTAGTCCGATTTCGCCTGACGCAAGTCACCCCACCCGCCTCTTCAATCCGATAATCCGGATCAGCCGAAATGGGAATAGGCAAAATGAGATGTAACCCCTTCCAGTACGGGTTCCCCTCTGGCGCACAGCAGTGAGGCAGAACTAGCTGTAAGGACGCAAATTCTGAACTCGCGTCCCACGTGCCAGTTGCTCGCTTACTTCGCTCGAGGCCTTCCCTTCCTGTGAGGGCTCGGAGCCTTCGCTTTTTTTCTTGGCGACTTGCTCGCAGTACTTGAGTGCCCGCCGGCGCCGTCATCATATAGCGGGAGTTGCGACCGATGACAGCGAATAGACGCGGCTGCATGCGCACTTGCAATTAACCAAGTGGTGATCTATGTGCCTTTTGCAAGGCAATCTTTTGTGTTCGCACGACAGTTTCTAACGCAGACAGGCGCGGATCTAGGGGGGGGGGGGGGCTCAATTCCATGCTGGGACCAATCCCAGCATACACGTGGCACTTGTCCACAGCGCCCCCCCCCCCCCTCGAGAAAATCCTAGATCCGCCCCTGAACGCAGGCGTGTACTCTGATAGTCACCACGAAGGGCGGTGGAACAAGCCCCCAGTTGGCATCCCCCTCTCCCCCGCCCCAATGTCCCAACCCAGATGTACTGCGGTAGATTTGTTAGAGACACTACAGCTGACATACGTGATGTAGACACGCCGGCGAAGGTGCTCTCTTTGGTTCGCTTTTTCGAAGAACTGGGTAAATGCTTTTGACTGCAGCGCTCGCTCTTCTTCTGCCTTTCCTCAGCCGTCTGCTATCTGAGCCAGAAAGCTTGCGCTTTTTTTTTTTAACTCATCTTGCTGTTGTCACTCAGCTGTAATAACACTGCGGATTGCTCGCTCTGGGGCATACGCTACAGCATGCTATTTCTCCCACAGCAGCACGAACCGCCGTTTCTCTGATGCAAGACGCTGTGTCTATACGCGCCCAACTACCCGGTGCCACGCACTTCATGCGACGCGCGAATATGGACGCGCAGCTCCCTGTGCAGCTAGGAGCTAGCGTCACTTGATTCAGGAATCTGAAACGCAAAGAAAGGTGCGGCTATTGCACACGAATACTTTTTCAGTTTGACTACAGATTTCACAAGGTGCATGATCACAGGATTGTTTGCCCCTGGGATATTTTGAATTAGCCCACTTGAGCCCTTATCCGCCTGGTGATAATGACGATTTTGCGCCCCTCCCCCCAGAAATATCAGGGGGGCAATGTACCCTTGCCCCCCCCCCCCCCCCCGTTCCGCCGCCCCTGGTCAGCGCTGACCCATCCGCCACCTGAGGTCGTGATATGCAGCATTGTTCCGAGCCAGCTTCAGGGGACGAAGCGGCTTACCACCGTTTACTGTGCGGGCGTATGACACTCGTCCTTGATCGAAACGGCCCAAGCAGCACAATGTACTGAAAGTCGAGTGCAATAGGGGTGGACGGGTAGGTGGAAGTCCTTGAACAGACTTGTGAAACTAAAGAACATTGATAAGACACATACCGGGCACCCCTATCGCACTCGACTTTCGGTACATTGTGCTGCTTGGGGGGAGTTTTCCTCTCTTATCGGCGAGCGTATTGCAGACAGGAGCTCTCGCTTGTCTTATCGAGCGTGTCTACAGGTTGTCGCGGTAACCACGTGTTTTAACTTCAAGGCAGTATACCCTTTCCATCGCCACGCTGTTATGAGAAAGGGGACTTTTTCCGGCTTGTCGGCTAGGCACACCGCCTAGCCGAACGAGGAGCCTTCCGGAACGGGGAATTCTTTTCGTATGTAATAAACTCTTGTTTGCATTTTATTTCTTGCGTTGCCCCTCTTTAGCCTCGAAACCGGCGATGGTCCTGATGAGTGGTTCTCGCCTTCCCTTGGAGGGCACTAGGATTCCCACACCCCTATGCCACGGGAGCGGGTATAGAACTGATTCCCTAAGCGCGTGTAAGTGCAAATTCTATCGGCTCACATTTATGAGTCGACTGTACAGTAACAGATGTAACGTCGAAAACAGGTAACCGTCCTCACTGGTGGACGGAGCAAATGATGCAGGTGACATCAGGCCTGGAGTTGTCGGGCGGAGGAATCATTAAACCGTCTTTTCGCTCGGCTGTATCCACTCTGGAACAGAGCTGTTTGTAAACGTTATAGCCGTAATAGGCCTTTTATAGCCCTCTTTAGAAGCACGGCGCGCTCAGTGTTGTGAAAGTTACTCTTAAAAAGTATCTCACTTACAGTTACAGGAATAATTGAAAATTTTCTAAATATTCTTCACGCATCTCAGTGACGAATCATGGCAATCCTTTTATCGACCAAAGGATTATTACGTAAACAATTAACGGCTAAAATAGACAACGCCAGGAAAAACGCACTAGCTTACCTTCACGACATTTAGGCACCCATGAACTTCACCTGACACCACACCCAACCTCAATTGGTTAGTATAATAGGTCGGCTTCTTAGTTTTGCTTACCATCAGTGTGCACAGCCTATGCGTATGACCTTCGCGCTCACCTGCCAGGTTGGTAATTCAGTTCATCCGATCTGTCATCGGTCGGAGGATACCGGCAACGCGGGTTGGTGACGACATGGTGGCATTTGGCTCGCGAGGGGTTGTGCGTCCTGGGCCGGCTCCATAGGGCACTATGCCGACGTTTGGCTCAAAGAATATGATGGAAAGTGGAATTCTGAGACTGGAACATACAAAGGGACAAACACAACACAAGCCCCAAGTTGCCCGGAAACATGAACTGTTTAAATGCGGCAGTCATCATCGGAAAAGCCAGACAGCGGTGGGATGTGTAGCACGCATAGATGCGCGGTTCAAATCCCGCTGCTGTGTGACTTTTTCGATGACGGCCATATTTCAACTGTTCAAAGAGTTCGAGGAGAATCCAGAAAAAACACCAAGACATAGAGAGGCGTTGCTGGGATTTGAACCCAGTTTACTTCACAGCGGCGATTTGTCCCGAATACCGTCCGTTTATCGAGCCTATAGTTTTAGAGACTTTCTAGAAAATGAAGACGCGCTGCACTTTAGAGAAGGTCGGTTTAGAGAATTTTTTGCGTTTTTAGCGAAGTGGCCTAAACTTCGCGATGGCATCGATTTCGTTTTTGCTTCTCTCCTCTGTTGAGATAAGCAAGAACGTATTCTCGTTGACGCGATTCTTAAAAGTCGTATGCAGAGCCTCTGAGGAAGCGAGGTCGTAGAAGCTGGTAGCGTCTAGAGTCATTAAATAAGTTTCGCTTCAGAGTATCGACTCTGAGGTCCAAGGGAGAGCAGGAGCCCCATCTTGTTTCCGCACCACACCGGTATGCCATCCCCAGTTGAGGTCGTGATATGCGGTATTCTTCCGAGCTAGTTTCAGGTGACGAAGCCGCTTATCGCTGTTTTCTGTGCGGGCCTATGACACTCGTCCTTGGTATAGAAACGGGAGTTTTCCTATCGGCGAGCGTATTGCAGACAGGAGCTCTCGCTTGTCTTATCGAGCGTGTCTACAAGTTATCGCGGTTACGACGTGCTTTGATTTCAAGGCAATGTAGGGCAGTGTAGGCAGTGTAGTATAGGGTTTATTCACTGACGTCACCTCGCCGCCATACTGTAGGTCCCTCGAAGTTATGTTCCCGCATTCGTGCGCTGTCCTTTTTGTATGACTATTAACGTCGAAAACATACAAATTACTTGGATATGCTACAAATGACACAGCACAATAATTTTGAAACGCCAAATATACGGTGACTGCGATATGGGTAATCACGATGGGACCTACAATATGGCGGCCGATGGCAGCACATCTGCTTGCTTGCGACAGTGGCGGTCTCCTGCGGATGACGTCATGTGAATAAACCCTATACCTAGGCTTCCGACTTTTCGGATTTATCCGATATACTCCCTCCGATGTTTTCTTGCAAGACATCGGATTTATCCGATAAACTCCGATTTTTTCAACGCCCACGTGGAGGCCTTTCCCGTTTCCTTCTTCATTTGTCCCCCTTCTTCCACCTAATTTTCGACTTCAAACTGATTCACCACAAAAAAAAGAAAAAAAAGAAAAGGTCAGAAGTGGTAGGCTCCTTCAGGGTCGCTGGACGCATGAATGGCATAAAAGAAGGATACTACACACACTTGTCCCACCTGTTCTATGTATGCTCGACCCTAGTCACTCTACTTGACCCCGGGTACTGGGCTAGTTTGGCACCGAACAGTTCTGTGTTCGTCACAGCTGCTACTTATTTTGAGTCGGGGCACCATTCAGAATTTGTGCAAATACGCTCGTTTGTACTTCCATAGCTCTGGGTATTAAAACATCCGTGCGTTACATCGTGTGGTCCCGGTCACTTTTGCGCATCTTTCCTCGCATTGTCTCTGCGATGACTGCTCGGCAATGCTCCGAAATCGGCGCCGTTCATTTTTCAGACTTTTTAATCCTCCGAGAAACTCCGAATTTCCGAAAAGTTGAAAACTCCGATAAACCCTCCGAATTTTCCAAAACGAAAACTCGATACCCTACACCCTTTCCGTCGCCACGCTGTTATGAGAAATGGGGCTTTTTCCTGCTCGCCGACGAGGCGGCGCGGAACGGGGAATGGACCATTTCCCAGTGATGGCCACTAACTACTTCTATAGTAGTTTAACTATTACTACTAACTACTTCGCAATGGAGTATTTTAACTTGTAGTTAGACTACTTTTCGGGGGAGTAATTAAAACTACATCTTTAACTACTGCAATGAATTTTAACTACATCTATAACGACTTAACTTTGTCCATCAAAACCAATTCCTTGTAGTGTACTCGGACACCTAAATATGAATCACACGCAACGATAAACTTTGGCTCAAGTCATTGCTACGATCGTCAAATACAAAGCTTGCGGCGGGATTCTTTCTGTACCTACGCGATAAACTAAGTTGCAGAGTTACTTCACACCAAATGAAGCTTCACTAGACAAGCATTAAAAGTGAAGATTTAGTACACATGCACGACACAATTGCTCTGCACCTCCGTTCTCATCAAACAAGTAGCTCAAGGCGAAATTCGGAAGCACAATCGTGCCGTAAAGCTTGCGGCAAAGTCAACAACAACTTTATTTTTTGCTTTGGAAAGTGGGGAGGTTCATCGCCACAGGCGATACTCTACCCCATTGGCTCACTCTACCCCATTGGCGGCAAAATCAGAAGTAGTTGGCGCCTGCGGTAACCTAACTACTGTAGTTAACTACTCAAAATAGTAGTTTAACTAGTAGTTGCCATTACATTTCTGCAAGTAGTTGATAACTACTTTTTACCTCCAATCAGGTAGTTTAACTACATGTAGTTAACTACTGGCTATCACTGCCATTTCCATATTCACGTCGCCCCTGGCAGCGGAATCTCGAACATCATGTCTTTCTGTCTTTCCCCCCAATACGCTGTGCAAGTGCGTCTCTGCTCATGAGAGGAGGCAGTGAGAGGGAAGAGGAGGGCGCCGCCGTAGCCAATGGGGCTTCCCGAGTGGAGTAACCGGGAGAGGAGATATGCGCAGAACGCTCGGTTACTTGCAAAGCGTATAAACATGGTGACGCTTTTCGGACTGGCACATTGCGTGGGAAAGTAGGTTGGAAGAAGAATGCGGAAAGACTGAAAGCGCATTGTACTCGTTACCAGTACAAAGGGTTGTCAAATGTAGACCTCGAACGTCCGCGTAACCTGGAAACCGATTATCTCCCCAATGAACATGACAGTCGCCCGCAGGTGGCTGCGCGTAGAGTCACGTACTAACTGCGCACTGGCTGGTGTTGTGAAAATTACTCTTAAAAAGCATTTGAGTTACAGTTACAGGAATAACTGAAAAAATTCTAAATATTCTTCACGCATCTCAGTGACGAATTATGGCAATCCTTTTATCGACCAAAGGATTACTAGGTAAATAAATTAAGACTTAAATAAACAACGACAGAAAAAACACTAGCATTCCTTCACATGACATTTTAGGCACCCACGAACCTCAGCTGACACCACACACAACCTCAATGGACCATTTCTGACAATGCGTATGCGCATACCCAGCCCTTGCGTCCACCATCTTTGAGTGGAAACATCACTATGGACACACCTGCGGGCGAGTGTCATGTCCATTGGGGGAAGATAATCGGTTTCAAGGTTACGCGGACGTTTGAGGTCTACATTTGACAACCCTTTGTACTGGTAATGAGTACAATGCGCTTTCACTCTTTCCTTATTCATCTTCCAAATCTACTCTTTCTACTTTCCCTTGCAACGCGCCAGTCCAAAAGGCATCACCATGTTTATTGGAGGGACACACACGACGTTCGACATTCCGCCGCCAGGGGCGACGCGAATATGAAAATGGTCCATTGGTTAGTATAATAGTTGGTCGGCTTCCAAACCATGTTAGTTTTGCCTACCATCAGTGTGCACAGCCTACGTATGACCCTCGCACTCACCTGCCAGGTTGGTAATTCAGTTCATCCGATCTGTCATCCGAGGATACCGGCATCGCGGGTTGGTGACGACATGGCGGCATTCGACTCGCGAGGGATTGTGCGTCCTGGGCCGGCTTCATAGGGCGCTATCCCGACATTTGGCTCAAAGGATACGATGGAAAGTAATTCTGAGACTGGAACATAAAAAGTGACAAACACGACACAAGCCCCAAGTTGCCCGGGAACATGAACTGTTTAAATACGGCAGTCATCATCGAAAAAACCAGACCGCGGTGGGATGTGTAGCACGCATAGATGCGCGGTTCAAATCCCGCTGCTATGTGACTTTTTCGATAACTGCCATATTTCAACTGTTCAAAGAGTCCGAGGAGAATCCAGAAAAAACACCAAGACATTGAGAGGCGTTGCTGAGATTTGAACCCAGTTTACCTCACAGCGGTGATTTGTCCCGAAGACCGTCCGTTTATCGAGTCTTTCAGAGACGCGACTTTCTAGCTTTCTAGAGAGAGGGAGAGGCTTTCTAGAAAATGAAGACATGCTACACTTTAGCGAAGATCGGTTTAGGTGATTTTTTTGCGTTTTTAGCGAAGTGTTCTAAACTTCGCGATGGCATCGACTTCGTTTTTGCTTCTCCCCTCTATTGAGATACGCGAGAACGTATCCTCGTTGACGCGATTCTTAAAAGTCGTATGCAGAGCCTATGAGGAAGCGAGGTCGTAGAAGCTGGTAGCGTCTAGAGTCATTAAATAAGTTTCGCTTCAGAGTATCGACTCTGAGGTCCAAGGAAGAGCAGGAGCCCCATCTTGTTTCCGCACCACACCGGTATGCCATCCCCAGTTGAGGATCAAAGACTGCTGACACGATGCTCGCAATGGGATAGAGAAGCGTGCATGATTGTTGTGCCAACGCCTCCTCTATAAAGAGGAGGCGTTGGTTGCGCGATAATCCATGTATTGGCCACCAAAGTGTCCCGAGGATGTCAAGGTCTCTGGTCAAGGTGAGCTCAAGGCCGTCAACCTTGGTGAGCTGCTTGCAAGAGGAAGGAACATTTAACCTACGCACGATAGATGGCATTGTCCGCCGAAGTGTGCGTGCACGTGGCTACCGTGGCGCGGAAACAAGATGGCGCATGCTCGCTCTTGGAACTCAGTGTCCATACTCTGAAGCGAAGCTTATTTAGTGACTCTAGTAGCGTCTCCTTAACAAAGGTGTGTCAAAGCTGTGTTAAAGGTGTGTTAAATATGTTAATGGCTTACACATGGGATTTGGAATTCCAAAGCAGAGGGGATCATGCATAGAGGTGAGCGCGGGTAAGTCAACTCGTACGCGCAACCGCAACCAGCGGCCTGTGATGCCGGTATACTCGCGCTACCCGTGGATGGCGTGCGGGTAAACTGACATTTCACCCACAGCCTGCAGCGTAACTGAATTTTTACTGGCAAATAGGAGAACTGCGAAATGAATAAGAAAAGAGAACGTTCTCTTTCGTTCTCACGCCCAGGGTGATTCCTCCTCGATATACGTAGACGCGATACATTTTTCCTCGCGCCACTAGTGTATCTGTATTCCGAGCTAGAGCACTGCACGGGCCGCATTGTTAGGCCCAGCCCCGGCCTTTCTTTGGTTTACTCTCCCGAGCCCAGCACAAGCCAAAAGAATTTATAGCTTTCCCGGCCCAGGCAGCGTCCGATCCCGACAAATTTATATGATACCAAGCCCGGCCCAATGTAGCGGGCTGTAAAAGTTGACCGTGGCTAAATGACAGTGGCCCAACACAGGCTTGAGCCCGGCGTAGGCCCCGCAATGTACGGGCCCGGGCTCAGGCTTTCGGGTAAGCCCGAGCCCCTGTAGCGCTCTATTCCGAGCTGAGGGAGTTGGGAAATTGGGAAAAGTTGGGAAATTTTTCGCGCACTTTCTGAGAGGTTTGACATCATCAACCAAGTATGATGTCACAATACATGTCTGTTTTCATTAAAGGGGCCGTGAACAGGTATACAGGTGCGCATTTCCCTGCGTTATATTATTGCAACTTAGGCAGTGAAAGCTCTTTGCAATTACTAGCTCTCAAAGCCATAAGGCGCTTTCATACCCATGAAATATTCACTGCACTCTTTCCCTTTATAGCTCAGCCCTGACAACACCACCTAGATAGCGAAAGCCTGCTTACTCGTCTACGTGACGTAACAACTAATAGTCAGCCAATCAGAATCGTCGTCAAAGAACTGATGTTCTGAGGCTGGAACAACATAGAAGGGACAGATACATACAAGGCCTCAAATTGCCTAAGAAATTAACGATGAAAGATGAAAGTCACTGAAAAGGTTAGCCAGCTGTAGGACTCGAACCCACATCTTCTGGATTGCCGGTCGACAATCCAGGAGATGTGGGTTCGAGTCCTACAGCTGGCTAACCTTTTCAGTGACTTTCATCTTTCATCGTTAACCAGAATCGTGTTTTCAACAACGGTAGCCTATCACGAACGAGCTTTCAGCGGTCGTAGCCATGGAGACGAATCAGTGTCGTCCGCGAGCAGCGATGGAACGTCCCCGCGTATACTAAACGGGAAAACTTTAAAATAAAGCTCAAAACGGTCCCATATCTTTCTCATGACTGATTTTCTGGAAAGCGTGTTGCACTTTTTGTCTACACATTCATAGTTACAGGTTCCAAGCTCTTTTCTGAGTTCTTGTATTCGCAGAACGGCGAATCACAATAGCAGACGAATTCTGACTATGTCCACGTAGCGAAGGAGGAAGAGGAGGCAAAAAGCAGGCCTGCTGTATCTAGATGGCGTTGGCCCTGCGCCCTAACTTTACGTCATTTTGACGTGGCGCTTTCCTCGCCAATTACGATGAAGGGTTCCACTTATGATTCTATGTCGCTTGTGGAAATAGACTAGATGAATGTGAGTCTCATTCTATTCAAAATCGAAACAGTTACAACCTGAAACTGGAAAATAAATGCGTTCAATTTAGATATCACACGCGCACTACTTTTTCCGGGCAGTAGCACGCAGTACACCGCGAGCGCGAATGAATATCCGGCGTTACAGTTCCGGTATCTTTTAGGTATAGGTGCGCGATGGGTCATCTTCATCTACGACGAGTGGGCTGCCGTACTTTGGTTTAAGCCACGCGGCATCGCGTCACCAGCTCGCGTAGCACAGAGGTTAGAGTGCTGGTCATGTCACGTCGTGACTGGAAGGTACCTGGATTCGAATCGCGTCATATGATAGCAGCCCAATTGCTGACGCTTGCGCCAGCCGAAGATGTTGGAGATGTCATGACGCTGAATTTCGGAACAACAAATTTCGGAATGGCGCAAAATCTAGTTCCACGCCAACAAACGGAGCACTCCGCCTCACAGCTGATAATGAAGCCTGTTTATTGACTAGTAATTTGAAACGTCATGTTCGGAGCTCGGCCCCCCGATTGGACGGCAAAAAAACTACATAGCCATGTGACGTATGCGTGGTGGAGAGATGAGGGTAGAAGCTGGGGACCGTGGTTTTCCTCAGACGCTTTCAGACATATGTTGCCACAGTTCCCTTAGAAATCGGCCCAGGACGCACATTCCCTCAGGGCGTCAGTTGTGGCGTCGCCCACTTACGTGAGGCCGACAACGGCGTGTCCTTTCACCAGCACCACCAACCACCAGTGGCGTATCTAGGGTGTGGCAGGTGTGGACAGGTGCCATGGGCGCCAGGTGAACAGGGGCGCTATTATGTGGTCGGGTGTGAATGTGCCTGATCGGGCACTCAACCTGGCACATTCATAAATGATCTAAAGCACCCGCCAGTAGAGAGGTTGTAGCGTGAAACCTAGTGCGGACCACACGAAAACGCATCCCCAAGTACAACCTGTTAACCATGTTGCCATGGGCGCAGGCAGCTCTAGATACGCCACTGCCAACCACCACCACCGAGAGAGGCGCGCTGGTTATTCATCTTTGAAAGCATTTTTATGTGCGCGACACGAGCGAAATGTATATTTGGGTACCATTATTTGTGAAACGTTTGGCGGCCTGTTTACGGCCCCTTTAATTAAGGAAAATAGAAGAAGCGCTACATCGTTTATTTAGTAATTGAAGCAAAATTAGTACGAGCGAGTATCCGCGCGCCGTTGCACACGATTTGAAATAAATGCTTTCGAAAGCAACTTGTCGCAAAATCTTTGGATTCTAACATAAAGCACGCATTCTGTACGAAATATCTGTACTCTTCTTCCAGGGATAATGAAATCAAAAACGCTAAAACTCCATTTAATTGCACATCCATCATACGTCTCATCAAGGCTTGATCATCGCCAGAAACTTGGTGTCCCATCCTGCACTACTAAAACGTGTTTTGACTCATTTTTACCTAAAACCTCACTGGAATGGAATCATCTCGCGGGTCACCTTACCTCCATCACTGACGGTAGACGGTTCAGAAAACTGCTTCACGACCACTTGAATGCAGCGTAAGGTTATTTGAGCTTTACATATACTAATCTGATTGTCCACCAGTGATACTATCTATGCTCGTGTTTTTGGTTCGTTGTGTTTTTATTATTATTATTATTTTATTTTTTTTTGTATTCCACATTGTTCCTGCTTTGTTTCAAGCCCCTCCCCTCTTTAATGCTGTAGCCCTGAGGGTAAATAAATAAATAAAAGACAGTCGCTCAAACAGACTACTTGGTGGTTCGATCATTGAATGTTGAAACCGAAATCAAAACTTCATTCGGAGAACAGTGTTCTCCAAAGCGTAATTCGATAAAGCCAGCTTTCCTTTCGTTGAAACGTAATTCCCTCAAGTGTAACTTCTTCTCAAAGCCAGGCTCGCTAAAGTACAGGGAAACCGATCTATCCAACCTCCCCTCACCCTTCCCCAAAATTTTTTGCCACCCCCCCGCCCTCCTCAGAACGCGGTGTGCCCGGCCTCCATGGCATTCGTTCAGGTTGGTGTTAACCCTGCGTGTCACATGTATCTTAACAGCTCCAAAGCACAAAGGATACAAAGTGCAGGGAAAAGTTTCTGGTTACGGTTACATAATACACATACAAAAATGTATGTATCTAACATTTTCCTAAAAAAACACCAAAAATATCTGGTGTAATGCTTTTGTTCTTTGCGTCTCGGTTTTTCACACGGCACGAATCACGTCCGCCGTCCACGCCCTCCACTTGACGATTACGACGCGCAACGTACATGCAACCATACGTACGTTCATCCGGCCTCCTCGTTACGTGCCATTTCTGCCCTTTCATCGCGACGCGCAGCAGCATACGGCAAATCTGACATGTGACCTGTGACATCATAATCGCTGGCAGTTGGAGTATGTAGATGGGAGCGGTGGTGGTTGCTGTTCTCGCTGTAGCTGTAGTTCGTATTTCTCAGTATTAACTTACGGCAATATTACGCAAGTGACCCTGCAGCGTTTTTCTGAGAGCTGCTTACATCCGTGAAGTATCTGTCAATTTACATCGTTCCACGGCGTCGGTAGCTGGTGAGTCACTATGCGCATGTTTGTTTACAAGGCCGTCAACATAAACAATTTGTCTGGCGTTCTCGTGTTCCAACTGTAGTGTTGTTTACCCCCGATCTGTTTGCGACGGGAACTGTGAAAGTCATGTCCGAAGACAGTGTGATTGAATGCCTGCGGTGCCTCTTCGAGAATGTTGCACTCGGACCGTCGGACGAGTCGGTTCATAAACCACGAGAGGGAGCCCGTTTATCGATAGACGATGGTTACGCATCATCGTCGTCGCAGGAGTTTGATAGCAACGACAGGAATGCGGGACTTTCGCCAGACGAGAAGAATGAGCCAAATATTGAACAAGTTGTTTGCCGTGGCCCAGTGCGTGTGAGAGACGAGAAAATTCGCGCATCTCCATACGGTGACGCTTTTCACCTGGGCTATGAATTTGACCAGGATGCTGTGCAAATTTTCGCCTTCGATAACACCTCTTACACTCGGGTGCCCCATGAGACCCCGGGACCGTCGCCTAATGCAACCTCCAGACCGAACACAACCAATTATCAAACACCGAGTCCAAGCTTCGACAGCACGAGTCCCTACGGTACGTCCGTCGACTCGCCGTTTTCGAACAGCTCCTCGGGATCTCCTCTCAATACCAATAACTTAAGTTACCCGCATTACGCCGAAACTCAAAGGAATGAGTTGGAAGCGAGGCTGGACACAGCATCCAGCGTGCTGCTGTCTCCGGAGCAGTCCAACACGTGTGACGGGCAGCTGGGAAAGGCTGATTCTGAGCTCGCTCATGCCTTACAGAACACAACCCAACTGACTTCTGATATACCTTGTCTGGATGCAGACGTTGATCTAAGTCAACTGTGTTACAGCGATGGCAGCAATTTACTTGCTTCGTATGGGCAAGACTTGCAAGATGCTCTCCTGCCCGAAGATTTGATGAACCCAGAATTTTTTACTCTCATTGATAACATAATGAAAAGTGATGCCGTCCAGGGCAGCACCGACCCTCTCACAAATGCGAGTGACGGCCAACGTAGCAGTTCTAGCCCAGGTTCAGTCCCGACTGTGCAGGACGCTCCCGACCTGTCGCTAGGGGCCGCAATCAACACATCCCTTCTTTCAGAAGTTAACCTTCCCTTGGATTCACCCACAGTGTTCCTTCCTGAGCCTATTCAAGAGCTGAATAATGCAAGTAGGCCCGTGCCCATTTTGCCTAAGCCGGCTGCTGTCACTGTGGCATCTAGGTAAGTTACCTGCCCACTGTTTTAGTCAAAATGATGAGCACACAAATATGCGAGAAAGGGGAATGTGTGTCGTCTCTAGGACTGAACAAGCCTGAACCATGATTGAACAAAGTCCCCACATAGCATGCGACACACAGAACCCATTTTGTGCAGACTTCTCTAACGAACAGCATTCTTTGTGTTGATTTCAAAATAGGAAGCTCATAATCCTTATCAATAGGGAACATGCTGCATGCCACAAACACAATTGAATGATGGCAGTTTTATTTAATTTGATGTTATTGAAAATAGAGTTTGAACAATGCACATCACAGCTGGAACAGCAAGGAACACCCATGGGTCCTGTGGATGAATTTATAAACGAGTAATGCAAGTTTTACCTTGAGGACGTCGAAAGCATTGAGAACCGATAGCAAGGTAAAGGTTGCAGCAGTCTGTGCACAAAAGATAATACTTATCTAAGTACTATTGTATCTAAGTGCTATCTTCTGTGCGTAATGTATTTAGACATGTTCTACCTGTGAGGCCATAGACCTGAAAAGGCGTAGCTTATATGAGATTGGACTAAGGCATGATATACAAGCAAACCAGTTGAAGAAAGTGAGGCAGCTGGAAGTTGAGAAAATATATAACTGGTTGTTGTGAGGCTTATGTTGTGTTTGTCCTTCAATGTTGAATTGCCTCGTCTGCTATAACATTTGAAATGCACAATTTGTTCGCATAGCTGTTGCAGGACAATCGACATCACCGACTGCTCCATGCTCTTCACTGCAGTCATGCATGTTGCCACAGAAAAAAAAACACACACACACAAAAAAAAGGAAACATCATCATTGGTCATTCACAAATACTGCACTAAAAGAAAATGACAGGTAATATTTAACAGAGTCACTCTCTGAATGTGTAAGTAAGACGGAGCTTTCCGACGTTTCTGTGACCATAGGTAATGCTCTTGCTTTGAGGCAAAGCATTTCGGAAATTACTATAAGCAGTAAAAGTTGTACCAGTAATGATTAGGAATGCACAAATATTCAAAGTTTTGGAATCCAAAAGCAAGGTAACCCCACGTTCGATTCAATTTTCGAATCTGACGGGGAATCCTATATTTGAATCGAATACTGTATAAATAGTCATTTTCGTGTGGAACTAACATTCGCGAAATTTGTGAGCGCAGTTTTCTTTGCGAATTTCAAGCTCCACGAAATATTAAAACCAGTGGCTGAAAAGTACGAGAAAGAAATATCAGAGGAATAAGACCCAAGACACTTAGTTAGCTTACATATGGGGTTTATTGCACTATTGGAGTGCGTTGCCTCATAAAGTGTTCAGTCCTCCGTTGCAAATGGAGACAGCGCTCAGCCCACAAAAATCCAGTGCAGATTTCCGCATTCTGTGATTCCGGTTCTTTGTAAGCCTGGACCATCCAGCCATCATATACGAGTTTGAGCACGCTGGCACGCAAATCAGCCTTTGCAGAAGTTAGATTCACTATCGTAATGCCAATCGTACCTGCTCCGCGCACCAGATACCAGACGAGTAAGGAGATCGCAGCTGTCAGAGTCAGAAGGGCTCTAAAGTGCCCAGTTGTGGTATGTTTTTTTTTTAACTTTGTTTCTTCCCAGAAGTTCCTGGTGGAAGGCTCTTGAGACTCCTGGTGCAGGGTCGAAAGTCGTGGTGCCGTGAATTTAAGGTTCAGCGAATTATTGCCCGATCCTGACCCCTCAGAAATCCGCGAATTATTGAGCCCGCGAATTTAACCACTTATACTAAACTGAATATATTCCACCACCTACGCCAGAATCCATTCAATGCGTGACTTAAAACCATCACGTGATACGGCTGACCGAAATGTTGCTTGTGTTCGTTCTTGAGGCAAATACAGAACAGAAACTCAGTTCTACATCGCTCTTAATGAACAGAGTATCAAAAACCTGTATGTTCAGTACAAGTCATTTATTGTGTCTTAAGCACAGGGGGTGCAGTAATACTCATATTTTGTATTATAACAGTAATACATAATACTTTGATTCTGAGGTATTATAATACCTAATACAAATACTTGTGTGTATTACACAAGTAATACTAGTAATACGTTGATGCAAAACTTGGTGAGGAAAAGAAAAGCAGAAATATATACAATTTGGGAGTAATGCCCAAACAAGAGTGGAGAATGACTGCATGTCTTGATAAGTAATGTATCAAGACATGCAGTCATTCTCCACTCTTGTTTTATTTCAGGTGCTTTCATTTTTAGCATCTTGTCAAGGGTTGTGTCCTTGTTCGTGTCCGAATGCTTATGCAACCCCAAAAACTACCGATAAAATGCACCAGTGACACTCAGCATGTCGGACTTATGACCCCTGGGAAAGTATTACACCTTTAAAAGTATTACAATAAATGTAATGCCTCGATTTTGTGTATTATAATGCAGATACAAATACATTTCAAAAATGAGTATTATAATACATAATACAAATATTCAAAAGTATTACAGTAATAGTATCATAATACGAGGTATTACTACTACTGCCCACCCCTGCTTAGGCACAATGGAGCCCGTCCCTAACCCTAGACTGGCTCGTGCGTGCCATGTCACCCTCAGTCAAGAACAATGGCGCTGCAGATAAAGGTCACTATCTATCCAGTGTCCTTTTTATTGTGTGATGTCAACCCCCCCCTCGTAATTCCCTAAGAGATTGCCGCATTGGAACCCGTTATGATTATGGCTGTGATTGTTGGGTTCACAGGTCGCGTGTGGGGTTCACAGGTTCTGCAGTGTATTACAGCCGCGCAATCATATTTACACGAACCGCCTGGGAAAACAGCTGCCCTCGTGTGACGTTAGGGATCTTCCAGTGCCATTTTTATTGTTTGTTTCTTCTCAGCTCACGCGGCGCTTAAACCTGCTCGAGCTGTGCCCCTCTCCGTCACGAGTCGCATGCCCAGGGACCACGTTGCAGCGCGACTTTCCCTATGGCTCCAATGTGCTCATTTCACGAGGAGAGGATTTTTTGAAGGTGTGCGGAACAGAGGCCTCGTGCACGCTCTATAGGTCACTTGTACTCGTCGTTCTTTCGCAGGAAATAGTGTTATTTGTTGCAGAATATGCTGCGGCAAAAAAACAAAGTTTGGGGGGGGTTACCTCAGTGCTCCTTTAAGATAACCATTGAGAGAGATACGATTTTTGACAACTTATTATGCAACAGTGTGGCATCTCGGTTGTCCAGAAGATGCTACGAAGGAGGCATAAAAAAGTAGAGAATGCAGCAAACTGATGAGGAAATGAATTAATATAGAAGGGAGTCGCTGAAGAGGTTAGCCAGCTGTAGGATCCTAACCCACATCTTCTGGATTGCCGGTCCAGAGCTCTACCAGTTGAGCTAAGCTAACATGCCTTTCCAAGGACTTCCAAGGTCGTGTCAGTCCGGCAATCCAGAATATGTGGCATCGAGTCCTGCAGCTGGGCCTTTTCAATGACTTCTTAATTTCGTCATTCATTGTTCTAAGGCACTTGGGGCTTGGTGTGTTTGTCTTTTCTTCTGTGTTCCAACATCAGAACATCAACTTCCATAGTGAGGAAATGTTAAGGGAAGGGCCTCAGAGCAAGGGACGCCGATATTTTGAACAGACTGTTAGACAACTAATCTCTCTTGGAAGAGCTTGAGACGGAAGTTCCTGTTTTCTAAAAAGTCCTAAGCATATTAGGTAGAAACATAGAAAATCTATCGAATTCAGGAAACGTGAAGGGAAGTGCCTCAGGATGAGAGCTGCTGATATTTCGAACTGGGACACGTCCTCCTTCTGAACAAAACATTGGTGGCTCTAGCCCAGAGGCACTTCGCTTCACGTAAGCGTAGTAGAGGCTGTTGTTTTCTTCGTTGGTAGGAGGAATAATGTGTCATTTGGCGTTAAATTATCAGGTTATGCTTAATTTAGTTATGGAAATTTAATGGAATAATGCATCATGGAACTTCATGGCATCATGAACTGAGGACGTTGGCTCTTCGATGATGTATTTGCTCCAAGGCTGATTACTATCAATTTTGGTTGATCTTTGTTAGTGGCATCATGCGACTTGTGAAAGCTCCTGAGATGGCATTGGTTTGTGGCAAAATTCAAGCGTGTGTAAATGTGATGTGAGAATAGTAAAGAGGTTTTCTAAATTTTTTGGGAGTTCACCACGGTGTATGTTTCTCAACAGCCAAGAACACACAGTTGCCGTCAGCAGATGTGCAGTATGTGGATAGGTACGTAGGGGCATACTTTTCTCTCATTAAGATATGAGCAACGTAAGAAGATCGCTTGGAGGGTGGGAAGTCAGTCCGTGCATTTGATAAATATCTCTATAACACTTCAATATGCGCTGTCCAAATATTTGCTCGGACCTCTCCCTTTGGTAGTCACAAAATGGGATATCAAAATATTGCAAATGTGTTTGTTCATCATGTGTAATAGTTCCCTATTAACTATAACTCGTACGAACATTTCATCCTGCTGAGTTGTGGCAGAACATACTTGTTGGTGTTGTGGCGGTTGTGTAGGTTACGTCTCTTGTTTTACAGTGAGCTATAATCACAGCTTGTTCAGCCATTTTCAGTGACGCAGTTAAATAATTTGTGTGTATCTGCATAAGTGTTGTATTATCAGTATCTACTGTCTACTCTAGTCCACCAGTGGTATACTGTCTGTGCTGCCTCAAACTCAAATCAAGTTGTGGGTTGCATTGACCTTAGACCACGTCTTTGAAGGCCACACAGAAGCAAAATGTCCGTAATTGCAAAAAATATTGTGAAAAACTGCAGAATAAAAATATACTTATAAGTGCAATTCATTGCTGACACTTGACACAAACAGAGGAATAAATAAGCTGACTTTCCAGATGGGATATTTTGAAATATGAAAAACGATTTGAGAAAAAGACATAGCTATTCACAAACGATTATGTATGACAGTGTTCCTGGGCACTGAAGTTATATCCCATTTACTGTATTGTTGCCTTTTGCTTAAAGATTGAACTAGGAAAATGAACTAGAAAAATTGGAAAAACAGCAAGCTGACTTTGTTGGCACTGGGTGATTTCAGCTTTACTACTGTAATTTACCTTCTAAAAATTAGACTACACTGGCATATACTTTTTTTTTCTACCTCTTTCTGTTCCTTTCTAATTTTCTGTGGGTGACACCTGGAGAGGCTGCTGCTAGACTTAGTGACAGGATTAACATGAGCTGATTTTAAGCCTCACAATAGTTACAGTGGTAGTTTACAAACTTGCGCATGTATGCATTAGAAATCGTCCAGGTAGGAAGCCACATCGGGAAAAAGAACATGCAATTGCATGAAAATCCACACTCTATTCATGATCCACAAGAAATGCATAACATGTGTGCTGCCTGGACAGGGGCAGGTCAATGTCAGGCTAGGATAAAAGCAGTGCAGTGAGAATCTAGTTTCATTCCTAATTCTTCATTGATTGTTTTTTTCTTTTTTTTATGAGGGCAGCATTCTTCTGTTTGCTGGTCAAGGGCCCTTGGGCCACAGAATAGTTCATGCAGCTCGCAGGCTGTGTGTAGACACGGCATTGTTTGAAGGAGCATGGGGGGGGGGGGGCGCATCAAACATATATATGTTACGAAGGAGACGACAGACGAGGGGTCACTGGGAGAATACGTGTTTATTCTCTCGCACTCAGGAAGCAACTGCTCTACCCATCCGTTCTTGGGATCCCCGAGCTTCAGTTTATGACACTGTCCCCCTTCGGGGTTAGACGGGGATCAGGAGGGGCCATCCAGTCAGCCAACACATCTGGACGGGAGCCTCAGGTGTTATATATATATATATATATATATATATATATATATATATATATAACTTCCCTAAAATCTGTTGTCCGTGTCTTTTTCCTTCCATGAGTATCTGTTTCTCTGCGTGCTGCCATAGAAGCCATGTTGATCTGTAAGTTTGAATTTCAAACATGTCTAGTATCATTTATTTGTTTCTTTAATGGCTTTTTTTCCTGCATTACAATTCACTGGCTTGCACTGTGGCATTGAGGAGTGCTCAGTCACCCTCCCAGGTGTATATCGCTCGCTGAGTGACCCCTGGTTTGCCAATTCGGAACGATGCGCAGCTACCCAGGGCCGACGAGCCGCAAACACAGCGAAACACGTGTCCTCTGGTGCTGCCACATCGTTCCATGAGTATCTGTTTCTCTGCGTGCAGCCATAGAAGCCATGTTAATCTGTAAGTTTGAATTTCAAACACGTCTAGTATCATTTATTTGTTTCTTTAATGGCTTTTTTTCCTGCATTATATATATATATATATATATATATATATAAGGGAAAAGAAAATTAACAAGAGCTCTTTGGCTGCACGTGTAGCATATGTTTGTAAGTCAAACGTCGCCATGCCAGTACTGGACAGCTGTTTCGGCCTTGTTGGGCCATCATCAGCAGTACGCAGGCAGGCAACGTTTGAGCGGATGGCGTCTGACGCCATCCGCTCAAACGTTGCCTGCCTGCGTACTGCTGATGATGGCCCAACAAGGCCGAAACAGCTGTCCAGTACTGGCATGGCGACGTTTGACTTACAAACATATATATATATATATATATATAGATACTCATGGAACGATGCGACAGCACCAGAGGACACGTTTTTCGCCGTGTTTGCGGCTCGTCAGCTCTGGGTAGCTGCGCATCGTAAGGAATTGGCAAACCAGGAGTCGCTCAGCGAGCGATATACACCTGGGAGGGTGACTGAGCACTCCTCAATGCCACAGTGCAAGCCAGTGAATTATAATGCAGGAAAAAAAGCCATTAAAGAAACAAGTACATGACACTAGACATGTTTGAAACACGTCTAGTGTCATGTACTTGTTTCTTTCCTTTGGGAATCACGCATTTCCTGAGAAAAACAGTCTATAAGAGTGTGTGCAGTGACGACGAACTCTCCTAGCTCTTTCAGGTGTGTCGTGATGTCAGATCAGTTGGACACCTTTAGTGGCTACACATGAATCTGTTGCTATGTCGCGAGAGTAAAGGCCAACCTCCATGATGCAGATTTTTTGCAACCAAGTTCGCGCAGCAGACTGCCACGCATGTTCCGCCACCAGTTGATCACCGGCACCAGTTCCATGGGACGTAAAAGTAGCAGACAGCGTCGGAAAGTCTTGCTCTGATGTCACTGTTGCCAGAGTACAAAGTGAAAGCTTAGTGAAATCAGTTGCTCGAAAAATTTACTTATTGTCACAAATTTTGCAACTAAATCGAACAACTGTGTAAAAAAGTGTGCCCTGTAATGTCTCGAAAGGTATATTCAGTTCTGAGAAAGGAAAACATGTTTCTTGGCAGAGAATGCTTGGTGTTCTAACGGTGCAGTAGGCGAGACAGCGAGCAGACAACAGCACCCCGCAGTAAGAAGACGACGAGGACAACCACTCACGAGGGCAGACGACCACATGCAGATGACAAAGCAGTGTAACTGGTCCTGGACACCGACGAAGGTAACCACGCACCTGGAGCACCAACCTCAGTTCCACAGGCGTAACCATGGAGATAGGCCACCGTCATCGCCTCTCCGTGGCATACCATCATCGCTGCTCTTGACGCACATCTCAACGCTCATCCGCTGCCGGCCGTGACTCCAGAGTAACGTGGTTGCCTGCCAGTTTCAGCAGTTGCGGCAGCCGACGCCACGGCACGTTTTCAGCCAGCTTCTCGGCAGCCAACACGGCTGATGCAGCCTCGCTATTTCTGGGATTGACCCTACGAGCTCTCACTCCTGTGCTGGTTGCGCCACCCCAGGCCACGGCTCCAACGTCTGACAACTTCACCCATCATCTCCAGCAAGCCTCATCTTCATCCAGCTTCCTCCCCGCTCATCAACCGTTTCACGCAATGTGTGATATCTGTGACCATGGACATGTCCAGTAGTGCGCATCATTCGGTCGCTCTTGCTGTTGTTGCTCCGCGTATGAGGGGGAGCACTGTAGCGAGCCGTGGACAACGAAGAAGATGGCCACGCGCCTGGATCACCGGCCTCAGTTCCACCGTAGCAGCAATGGAGATAGGCCACCATAATCGCCGGTCGGAGCTCATGTAGAGGAACAACACCTCCTCTGTACCAGCGTAGCTGGCGCAGACTTGTAGTGGAAGAGCGCTTTGATTGTCCAACCTTATGTTCATCCGCAGTTGAGTCTTCAGGAATCACATACGTTGGGTGAAAATATCTTGCATAGGCAGATCACCGGTGGGTGTTCACATATTTGACGCTGAGCAAAGTTTGCAGCTTTTTCGCTGTACATGGCTTCATGGAGGTTGGCCTGAGGGCGACGAGCCGACTTCTGCTTAGGAAGAGGTACGGGCAGCACAACAACTTGCCCTGACCGTCCCAAAACAAGGTGTGCTCCACACTGTTGGGCAGATTGCGCAAGGGAAGGAGCTTTTCTCACCCACAAGGGTGACAGCTGTCTTGTGCACCAGGATTGTAAGCTGCACTCTTGCTTTTTTGTTGTTACGAGGGGTGTTCTGGTGAAACCGGGACTTTCTGTCTCCTGAGTGAACAAATGGCTTGCGCTACTTCTTTTGCGTCGTTTTCACACGCGACAAGCCTCCGCGTTCACCACGTGGTGGTCCAAAGTTTGTGCAAAACAGAAGACACGTGCTGGACAAGATGGCCGACATCGAGGTGAGCGCGCACATCGAACAGCGAATTGTCATGCAGTTTCTTGTGAATGAAGGCGTAAAGTCATCTGAAATTCGCAGAAGACTTCAGGCTCAGTATGGCCACGATACACTTAGCCGCAGCAAAGACGTTTGAGTGGTGCAAACGGTTCCGAGACAGCCGTACATCAGTGCAGGACGGTCCCGGCCGGGGCGTCTCAGGGCCCAGTCTCAGAGTTCCTGAGAACATCCAACTTGTGGAGCGCCTGATCCTCAAGGACCGACGGGTAACATGTCTCGAACTGGCTCGAAAGACGGACCTTTCTGTGGGAACGTTGAACACTATCATTCATGAACGCCTCCAGTTTCGGAAAGGCAGGCTTCCTTACCAACGGAGTCCTCCTCCTACAGGACAATGCACGCCCGCATACCGCGCATCTCACGACATGCACCTTACAGGAACATGGCCGGGAATTGCTGTCACATCCTCCTTACAGTCCAGACCTCGCCCCCAGCGATTTTTGCTTCTTCGGGCCACTGAAGGCGTTCCTTGGGGGCCGCCACTTCAGCTGCGACGACGAAGTCAAGAATGCGGTCCGATCATGGCTGCTACGCGCCGGTAAGGATTTCTACGCTGCTGTCATCCAAGCCCTCGTTAAATGCTGGGACATGTGCATTAGTGCAGCTGGAGATTACGTTGAAAAATAAAACTAATTTCTCGCCTGTAAGTTCATTTTACTTTTGCGAAAAATGAAGAGTCCTGGTTTGACTCGAACGCCCCTCGTAGAATATGTAGCCCGGGGCTTGTATCCTGATTGCCTGATGATTTTTTTTTTTTCAGTCCTTCCATGCTCCTTCAACCTAGAGCAGCATGCCGTTCGTTAAATTGTAAGGTTGAGTGTTACCCGACAAGCACCATGAACTCCCTGGATACCTTGACAGACCAGATCTAGCGCTCGGCTAACCAGAAACATTTACAGACTATGCAAAATATGGTAGTCACGTGTAAGCACATTGGCTAGCCGTAGCTGAAGTAGCCTGCCTTGCTCAACCTGCAGTCTGAAAGACTTCGCATTTATAAAAATTTCAACAATTTGTTCAAGTTGAGTCCCGATATCACTCTCTGAATCGAAATATTTCAATTTCAATCGATCAAATCATTTGCTGTGATGATCTGTTTTCCTCCTGCTTTCTAACACAAAAGGGAAATGTCTGTTTTGAAACATGATCAGGCAACCCCTCAGAGAGACAAGGACAGAGGACATATACGGACAGTGTTACACTAGCTACAGTCCCTAGTGTAACGCTGTCTGTGTATGTCCTTGTCTGCGTTGCATTGTCTGATCATGTTTCAATGTACAAACCAACACGCTTTGCACCTTCTCCCCTTCAACTTACCTTGCTTAATACCGAGTCAGCCACCACATTAACAACCTTCGCATTCCAACGGGCTCAGATACCCAGATGCATGTATTTCTAACCTTCATTTTGTCGGCTGTGCAAACATTTACATCGATCAGAGCCGTCGTTAAAGCAATCGTATGTGTCGGCAGTTTTCCATAATGTGTATCACATAAAGGCAACTACGAGCAGGTCTCCCAAGTGTGGCCAATGTCAGTGATGAACTGTGCTTTAAAACAAAAATGGAGAAGTTCCCAAGTGGAGAAGACGCGTATGTTCCCTGTGCTTTATGCCAAAGAATAGCTACGTGTTGAATTTTGAGAAGATAACAGGTCCTTGCTGGACTTACAAATGTATCTTTGCTGCACAAGATTCTTTTTTCTTTGGACTTTGCGCATGCATTTCTTCTTTTTTACAACATATAACTGACAGTTAGGCTGACAAGTCCTCATGCAAGCACCCTTTCATCACCAGGTGACAGAAACTGGCAGGATAATTCCTGTCTGCCCCGATGCAGTCAAGACATAAAAAGACCACCATCAGAGGCTCTGACATGCAAGTTTTGCAGTGTCTCCCGGTAGACCATATTGATATTCTTATCGATATTACCAATATTTTATGCCTGCGATGTTATCAATACTTTTAAAATAGCGATATTTACTATAAAAATATCAGTGTTCACATCAGTAGTAATATTTCATCGATACAGATATCGATATGCACGCTGACAGAAATAACAGTAATTCGGCAGCTACTGCGCACAGACAAGCATATGAAAAACGGAGTGGATCAACGAGTTTATTAGCCAAACTTGATGGCTTGTTTCCCTATCTCCCTCTTGATTTGGTTTTGCGACACGATGCCGATATTTCCTGTAAAGATGTGATGCGCATTGGGGGGAAATTATGTTAGTTCCTAAAGTTAGTGGATCGTCCAGGGCTACATTTCATGCCGAACGAGGCATTGGAATCTGCAGAACGAGTTCACCAAGCTCGCAACGCACACGGCAGACGAAACTGAGGATTTTGTATTGCTGGCGTGTCCCCGTATTCGCAAACGTATGCTCCTCGAGGAACAAAGAGGAGGAGGCAGGCAAGATGGTGCAGATCAGAAGAGGGTGGCATCCTCTGCACACACCTAAATTCTTGCACTAATTATTCCCGAATCTTTCTGATGCAATAATCGAGGACTTATTGGTCCTCGTAGTGCACTCTATTCGTCGGTGTCTTGATCACGTGCCTCAACAGTAATACGCATACAAGATAATAAAACAAGGGCAACTTTTTCTCAGTTGTTTAAGTAAGGAGGGGGGTGGGGAATATACATTTATTAAAACTAATGGCATGCTGGCTTTTCGAATATCGAGATGTCCATGTTTCTTTCTAAAATACCGATATAGCGATAGATATATGAATATTAAAATATGTGCATATATATTCTAATCGATTTTATAGATTATTTTTTTCACAACTTTGATATTTATCGATATTGAAAATTTCGATATTTTTGCATCGCTATCTCCTGGCCCAGATTTCTCAGGCGACGATGCTGCAAACAGTGTTTCTTCGTAAACAACAAAGAGAGTGATGAAAGGACGAATAATCGAGAGACACGGGACATGCAGACAAACACTTTTTCGTGTTTTTCTGCATGTCCTGTGTCTCTCTGTTATTCATGATTTCATCATCATGCACCAGTTTGTCTGCGCCCTTTTCCTTTTGTCAAACAAAGAGAGTAGCTGATCCCCCATTGTACTTGAGGCACTCAAAATAACTCGGGGAGTGTGTGTGTGTGTGTGACTGTGTGTGTGTGTGTGTGTGGGGGGGGGGAGTCCTTCTGTGGTGGTGTAACTGTAGCCAGGGAAGGATAACGGACGTATTTCCGTTACCGTTTCCATTTTCGTTACTGCTATATTTTCATTTCCGTTATTCGTTTCTGATACCCGCTTTTAATTTCGTTTCCGTTACTGTTTCCGGTAATGGAACGGCTTTTACAGAGCTGCGGTAGGACAGCCCGTTCGGCTCTGTCAGCACCCTGTTTTGCCCAAGTGCTGCTTCGGCACACGTACACACTACACAAGTAATTTTACGTCGTTGGGATGCGCACATCTTGCAAGATTTTTAAAGAAGTGTAGGAACATGTCTTCTGTCGCTCTGAGTCCAGCAACCCAAGATGGGTGTAACCTTCATCCAATGTCACGTTCATAGGCGGACGCTCTCAGTAGTACACGATACTGCCATAGCCACGGGCTAGTTCCATCTCAAATCGAACAATCCGGTACACTTGATGTCTCGAATGAACGGGAAAAAATATATATGTTGAAGCCATCAGTGAGTTAGGAGAAATAAACGCTTTCCGAATTCTCTGCGCTGCGCGGTTCGGGAAATAGGAGAGGAGGAAAAAACTGTCTCTCATAAGGCGACGTCGTCGCGAGCGAGTTTGAGCGTTCGCTACAAGGCCATTTCTTCTCGCATTATAGTAATTTCTTGATCTGGCTTTAGACCACTTAGGGCACAATAGGATCCTTCGTTGGCAGTGCTCTACCGGTTTTTGTTTGTCTGCAAAAAAATATCAAAGTTGACTCAAAGTGCCGAAAAACATCATATTCACTGCAGCTTTGCGGACGATGTACAAAACGGATAAGACTGAACTTTATGCCCTTTAATTTGTCATTCATAGGGCTATCGAATGGTGTATAATTTGTTGCTCTACTCTGTAAGGAACGTAAGCGATACCTCTTTTAGTAGCACCATACCACCGAAAAATGACGAATTTCGGAAGCCTTTATCTATAAAACCCCACCGAAAACTTGCCTCGAAAATTTTATATGTTGGAGGTAGTTCCTTAGACCATGCACAGAAGCAAAATCAAAATTCGGACTTGATCGGTAGGCGCACTGTGAATTTTTTGCCAGCCCTATACGCGGAGCGCATTCAAGCGGAGTCATGTGTCCCGCGTGCTGCAAAATCAAATTTTCCAAAGGGACTTTCAACTTCTGTCTTCATATAAAAAGTAATTGCTGTCATTTGAAACCATTCTGAGGTTTCAAGGTTTCCTTTTCATTGTTCTGAGCGTTTGCGTTCATAACAATGGTGTAATCACTGAACCTAGATTGTGGAGCAACCAGATGTGCTCGCATTTTTTGAGGGATGTTACACATGCATTGCAAGTGCTGGGAGCCCGGGAAGAACAGAATGATTTTACATCTTTGTAAGAGGCATATCTGTTCAGGGTTATTCTAAACAACCATATTTACTGTACGCATTATGGCAGGAGGGACGCAGTGACTCCCAGTATTATTTGAAACATTTCCTTTCCTACGGCCCCATGACCTCAGACGGGGGAAATCGCACTGAGGAAAATGTTGTAGTGTCATACGCACACACTCAAGGCTAATTCATGGTGCGTTTTGTGAACCTTGCCGAAACAGCCCGACTGGCGCCGCTGTCCAATATGTTTCGGTTCGACATGCTGCGACCATGGGAAGGTCCTGATCGCATTTACTCCCTGAAGACACCTTGCGCAAAGTTTCGCCTACACACAGAAGACGCTTCACTCACTTCTCGACTACAGAAGTGCATGGAGTGCCCTTATACAGAGTGTGCGACGACATCTGCATTACTGTAATGTGTCGTCCTGGTATCACACCTACCTCAATGGCCTCTTTGTTGTACAGTGCTGATCATGTGGATTTCGCTGACTAGATATATATACCGCCTCATACACAAGAGAAAAGTGCTATAGACAAAGGATTTTCGCTTTGCTTCGGAGATCGGCGTAGCTGCTATAAAGACTGTGGTTCCAGCCGATCAAGCCGAAGGCGTAACAGAAATGGGCCAGCTATGCAGAAGCTGCTTCAAGTACTTCACAGCAAAGGTGGCTGAATCACAACACGCAGCAATGTTGCCCACATTTGAAAGAAAATCTGCCAAGAACCTGCCATCAAAAGTAACATTAAGGAAAGTGGCTTCCACAACGGCCTAAAGCAGTTCATGACACGAGCACTCTCATCCACCCGGAATGCTCTGCATAACTTTCGTTACCTTCTTACCTTCGTCACCTTGTCTTCTTCGCTGTCAAGTTCTTGTTATTCTGTGTACTGTAAATATGCTTCGATATGATCACAGTGGACAAATATACCTCTTATAAAGACGCAAGAGTATTCTAAAGCATTCTGTTCTTCACGGGCTCCCAGCACTTGCAATGCATGTGTGTCATCCCGCAAAAAATGTGAGCACATATGGTTGCTCCACAATCTACATTCAGCGATTACAACACTATTATGAACGCAAGCGCTCAGAATGGTTTCAAGTGACAGCAATTACTTTTTATGTGAAGACAGAAGTTGAAAGTCCCTTTGGAAAATTCCATTTTGCAACACGCGGGACACGGTGCCACGGCTTGAATGCGCTCCGCGTATAGGGCTGGCAAAAAATTCACAGTGCGCCTACCGATAAAGTCCGACTTTTGATTTTTCTTCTGTGCATAGTCTAAGGAACTACCTACAACATATAAAATTTTCGAGGCAAGTTTTTGGTGGGGTTTTTTAGATAAAGGCTTCCGAAATTCGTCATTTTTCGGTGGTATGGTGTTACTGAAAGAGGTATCGCTTACGTTCCTGACAGAGAAGAACAACAAATTATACATCATTCGATAGCCACATGAATGACAAATTAAACAGCATAAAGCTCAATCTTATCCGTTTTGTACATCGTCTGCAAAGCTGCAGTGAATATGGTATTTTTCGGCACTTTCAGTCAACTTTGATATTTTTTTGCAGACAAACAAAAACCGGTAGAGCACTGCCAACGCAGGATCCTATTGTGCCCTAATTGGTCTAAAGCGTGATCAAAAAATTTCTATAATGCGACAAGAAATAGCCTTGTAACGAACGGTCAAACCCGCGCGCGACGACATCGTCTTATGAGAGGCAGCTTTTTCCTCCTCTCCTATTTCCCGAACCGCGCAGCGCAGAGAATTCGGAAAGCGTTTATTTCTCCTAACTCACCGATGGCTTCAACATATATTTTTTCCCCGTTCATTCGAGACATCAAGTGTACCGGATTGTTCGATTTGAGATGGAACTAGCCCACGGTGAAATGAAGAAAGTAAAAAAAAATAATAATCATATGCTGTCATTTTCGTGCTATTTTGGAGTAGAGTGCATGGAGTCTATGTTGTGTAAGTCTCATGTCTTGATATTGTGTAGGTAGGTAATGTCAAAAGTAGGCAAGCGAGTGATGCACCCTCGACATCCAATACTCCGCTTTGTTTCCATGTTCTCGTGTAGTATTTAGAGCGTTACAGAGAATGGAGTCATCAAAATACAAAAATGAAATGAAAAGTCACTGAAATGTCATCGCACAACAGTAATAGCCATTACCCGAATTCAATACCGGATGATAATTTTCGTTTCCGTTTCTGTTTCCGGTAATGGAGGACAGTGGTATGCGTTTCCATTATCGTTACCACCTCCAATTTCGGTAATATACCGTTTCTGTTTATGTTACCATTACCGTTACCCTTCCCTGACTGTAGCATCTCTGATGGGAAATCAGGAAGGTCCAGGTTAGTTTCCCGGCATCAGCACCCTTTTCCTGAGTTATTTCATTTCATTGATTTTGGTCTTTCTTCTTTCACTTCTCCAAATTTCCAGGCAATGAGTCTCCACTTGGATAAGCTTGACAATGATACAGTTTTAATTTAAGACAAATGTCCGTCGGAAGTTTTACATACTTTGCTTATTAAAGCAAGCATTTACTCATTTATTTGCGAACATAACTGCAAATATTTGCACAATTATATTAAAGGGTGCCTCGAGACCTACCCGAAGGCATTTGTGATTAGTCTTTGTGGCATTAGAGTCGAACCTGTCTCTATGATTGCTGCAATTTTTCTTTTGAGTACGCTGACATGTAATGCTTCACATGACCATCAACAATACATTTTGCAGGAGGTAAATAACCACCTGCCTTAATTATATGCTGTCCCCTTTCATTATCAAGCAATGATATGCATCCCTCTTGTGCAGTGTTACCAAAAACAGCATTCATGATGCCACACCAGCAGCTATGTAGTGCATTGTGCAATGTGTGCCTGCTCATATTAGCCTGGTCAATATGCTGGATGTACACAAAAAATATGCTGCATGCAGTTCTCATTACATGAGAAATCTGCTTGGTTCCTTTTCTACTATTTTTCTCTTTGGAGACGACCTACAAGTAAGGATCGCTGGTGGCCTCACATGTGTGTCAGTGATTGATGCATGTGGTGAAAGTTTACAAAATCAAGACTCGCAAAAGTTCAAAGTTCGCTCTTCAAAGCTCCTTCATTCTGGACAAAAGTTAAAGGAGCACTCAGGTGATCCCCCCCCCCCCATTTTTCTTTTTCTTTTTTTCGGTGGAGAGTGTTCTCCAACGAATAAAATGAGTTCCTGCAAAAGAACGACGAGCGCAGGTGACCTACAGAGCGAGCGTGAGGGCTCTGTTTCGCACACATTTGAAAAATTCTTCTCGTGAAAAGACGACATCGCAGAACGAGAGGACGTCTTGACGTATGCTACTTTCCTCACGTGACGAGTGACGTACAGTGGCACAGCTCAAGCATGTATAAGTAGGGAGTGACTTTTTCGGGTTAAATGCCTTTCTCAGATTCAGGGGGTAAAAATCTGCCGCTATTTTTAAAGCTGTAATTCGGGGAGAAATCGGGCGATAATTGTGCCTTCGGGTATTATCGGGTGTTTTTGTTTCTCCTCTTGTCGATTAAGTCCTTTCCTAATCTCTCTTTTTTGTTCTTTTGTTGTTGTTTTTGCGAGATCGTGACCTTTCAGCGGTAATCGCCGAAGGCATAGACTGTGTTGACTCACCTGGGTGTATTGCTTGGAAAGTAAGTGACCGATTCTTACATGTGTTACACGTGACGACCTTTGTTCGTCTTCAGTGGAAACGTCACTTGAGGATTTCATAGTGACTGGAATTCAGGGAGAAATCGGGTTTAACCCGAATTGGTCGGACGTTAGTTCGGGGGGGAATAACCGGGCGGAATCGGGTTTAACCCGAAAAGTGTATCTCCGTGTCACTCAAAACACACAAAAGTGTCCCTGTGTATAAGCAGAGCGTGAGCAGCTAAGAAAAAGCAAAGAAACAAGGCACGGTGTCTCCAATACGTCACGCGAGAATCATGTCGGCCGTCCACGGCTGCTTTCGCAGAGTGAAAATATTTTGCATGGTGACTCCTGGTGGACAGCTTGACAGATGAGGCAGTATCTTGAGAGCGACGTTAAGTGTCACCTCGTTGCTCCCTTAAGGGTTCCTTAACTTTATGGCACATGGAAATGATGGAAATGATACTTTGTTTGCATGATACGCTTCATTTGTGAGATAACATCCTTACATATAAAGTGTACTGCTGTACATGGCAGCACAGACTACTACCGTGCAAATGTGCGACCTTTATTCAATACGGCAGTGGGAAATGGACACTTAAGGACTACGTAAACAATGACAAATTTGCCGAGGCAGGCTACAAACATGGACGACACAAACACGTAAGCCTCAGTGCCCAGAATGGATTCATTCAAGGACTGTTTGTTTTATAGCTTGTTAGCATGCATTCCGAGCCTAACCAATGTGAATATTAAGGGGGCGCAACATCCTTTCAACTCTAAAGGATTCCCCTCGTGCCCAAGCCCTCCCTAGCACAGGGTAAATATGAAACCTCTGTTCATGTTCTCGTCCCTCTATGATCCTCAAACTCAAGGAGATCCATCACTTAAAAAAAAAAACCTTTTGGGGGCAAAAAACGACTGCACCGGCAAGGTCTCAACCTGTACCACCAGCTCACTTGCTACCTCTCTATCCTCTCTAGCGGATGTTGCCTTCTTCATGAAACCTCCCCTGCAGAAGCATTACCTAAGAAAGATTGTACAACAATAGCCAGAACAAGGCTTTAGGAGTAGAATTTACATATTTACTCTTCCTGTTCAGCTACATATATATGGTCAGGGTGCCTATCAGTCTGGAAAACCAGGAATTGTTGGGGAATTTTGTTGCGACTGGAAAAGCCAGAAAATTGTCAGGGAATTTGCAAGAAAGCAGCTAATGTCAGGGCATATCGCGAGCAAGTGCAGTGGCAATGCACGGTGAATCGCGAATCATGACCTGTGGTTCAGAGGCCGCCCCCACAGCAACGTTGCCACGATTGTAGCAATTCACCAATGGACAAGCTCGGAGGCAGAAAAATAGGGCAGCCTCATTATACTCAGTATAGCAAAGCAAAGTATTATATATATATAGCATGTATAGTTTCTGTTTCAGTTTATTTATTTAGCAATGCACAATACACATTTGAGGTTGACCCTCTAATGCTGTCCCGTTTACAAACACTTGTTCTAGCACAGTAACAATAGTCATGTGGAGCATGCACAGTCAAGGACACATGGATAATATTTCTTAAACAACAAAGAACAATTAACTTTTGCGTCACAACGGAAGAGATAAGGTAACAGCTACACGCCATTTACACGCACACCTTTTACAAACACTTGTCCCAGCACAGTAACATTGGTCGTGCACAGTCAAGGACGCATGGATAATATTTCTTAAACAACAAAGAACAATTAACTTTAAGTTACAACAGAATTGATAAGGAAGCGGCTATACGAATGAGGTGTAAAAGCAACATGCCGACTGTATCGCGATATGCAAAGTAACAAAATAATGTAATCGGTGCCTATGATAAGGCGCACAAGTGTGCTTTCAAACGTTTACTAAATTAACTTAAATTTGTGGAAGCTCGTATGTCGTAAGGAATTCCATACTTTTGGCCCCTGGCAAGCAATAGAGTACAACAAATAGTTTGTTCTTGGAGTGGGAATAATAAGGGTATATGGATCTTTTCGCAATAAATAGGGTGAGGTATATGAAGAAACCTGCACGTGCTGAATGTTCATGCCATGAAATATCTTAAATATCAAAATGCACAATCTTTGCTCTGCCAACTTATATGCATCAAACAAAGACAATGCATTGAACGCGAATGTGACGCTGTCATTAAAATGTAAGGAAAGAATTACACGTAACGCAGGTTTTTGCAAAATGTAGATTGGCCGCAATATAGTATTATACGCAAGTCCATAAACTTCTATTGCATATCTGATATGAGATTCAATTAATGATTTATATGTTAACAGCAAAAGTTGAACATGAAAAAAGGGACCTTAGCATCGATAAGGCATAGATCCCTGATGCAAATTTTTGTCTCACGTGGGAGACATGATCCCGCCAAGATAGGTACTGGTGGAGTACAACTCCAAGGAACTTTATCGAAGTAATGCAGGGTACGATGTGGTTTGATAGCTTGAGACAGTGGTACTGTGTGTCAATGGGTTTTGACGTTGCAGAAAAGAGAATGTAATTTGTTTTATATATTGGGAACAAGTTTATTTGAAGATAACCACTGTACACATCTTTCAAGTGTTGTATTAGCTTTGATAAAGAGGGCATTTATTGACTTACCTTCAACAGATATATTGGTGTCGTCTGCGTAGAGTATTGATGTCGACGTACCGGCTAAATAATCGGGGAGATCATTTATAAATAAAAGAAAAAGGAAAGAGCCCAGAACTGAACCCTGGGGGACACCAAGTGAAATCGAGGACATGTATGAGTGGTTGCTGTCCAGGCTAACGTATTGGAGTCGGTTACTTGAAATAACTGTCTATAAGCTGCCAGGGGGTACCACGTACGCCATACCAGTCAAGTTTTCTGAGTAAGAGCTGATGGTTAATTAAATCAAACGCCTTACTGAGATCTACAAATATTCCCATCGTGTATATCTTCGAGTCAATATTCATCCTAGTTTTTTCTGTAATAGCAGTGAGTGCAGTGGTAGTGGATCTCCCTCTTCGAAATCCATATTGGGATGCAGGGAGAAGTCTGTTGGCGATGAAGAAGCTTTCTAGTCTATTTAGTATGATCCTTTCCATAACCTTGCTTAAAGCAGGGAGGACCGCGATCGGTCTGTAATTATTAGCCATTTGTCGATTACCTTTCTTGTAGACAGGTACAACTTTCGCGATTTTCAGCTCGTGCGGGAATATTCCTTCTTGAAACAGGCCGTTCATTACTTCCGCCAATGGCGTTGATGTCCAATAAGAAATGCGCTTTAGTAGTGAGATTGGAATATTATCGTGTCCGATTGATTCAGTTTGTTTCAGGCTTCTAATAACAGTGTCCACTTCTGTGGGATCTGTCGGAATCAGAAAGAAGGTCACGGGATTGCGACAAGGAAACTGGGGGCTGTTATGATCACGTGGCAGAAATGATATCTTATCAGTGATGTGTGTAAAATGTTGATTAGAAGCATCTGGCCGGGCTCCGTAGCCAAGTCGCCTTTCTCGTCAATTAGGGAGTTGATCTGAGTTCCTGTATGCCCTCTGTGTAAGGCAAGGTGGATTGCACTCCAAATTTTTTTGCCATCATTTCCTGCATCTTGCAAAGTTCTTTCAAAGTACCTTTCCTTAGCTTCCTTTAAAAGTTTCTTTAAAATGTTGCTACACACTGTGTGTCTATGTCGCAAGGATGAGTTCAGTGGGCAGCAACGCCATTTTTTGTAAAGGTTACTTTTATGTACACACGAGATCCATGGATGTCGAGTAGAGTTGCTTTTCGAGCTGACGGCATTTCTCAAGGAGCTAGTTATAATGCCCTGTAATGTATTGTAAAAATATGTGAATGTCTGAGAGCCCCTCTCCCACTCCGAGAATGACCAATGGAAACGAGATAATTTCTCCTCAACTAGTTTATAGTTGATATGAGGCTTGGTGACGGTTGGGGCATAAGTCAGGCATGGACAGTTGTTATTGCTTGTTAAAAAAATAATCTCATGATCAGATATATCACACGCTACAATGCCGCTAAATATTGGATTTTCTGCCAAGTTAGTTAAAATATGGTCCAACGCCGTGACGTTCACGAAGTTTCCAAATCGCGTGTATGACGTTATGAGCTGTTTGTACCCATATGCACTCTAACTCTCACTGTATCTTTGTGTAATCGTATCACTTTTCAAGATGGTAATATTCAGGTCGCCAAAAACAAGTACATTCCTTTTGGTTTGCCAACACTGATACAGGAATCTATCAAGCTCGTCTAGGAATTGTGCCAAGGAACCTGACGAGGAACGATAAAATACGCCGATAAGAAGTGGCGTGTTACGGTGTAAACAAGCAGGCATAAATGCATGGGAAGTCTCAACAAAAAGCGTGTCACAAAGCGGAATGGAAAACATAATGTCCTGCCTCACAGTATATTGGATACCTTCTCGAATATAAAGTGCGACACCTCCATGTTGTCCTATTTTCCTGTGAGAACTTTCGAAGTTAAAGCCGGGCATAGAATACTAATAGGAGTGGTTTGCATCATGTAACCACGTTTCAGAAAGAGCAAAAAATGACATTCCAGGATTTAGCGCGTTAATAACAGACTGTAGCTCGACGTAGTGCTTCGGAAGGCTGCGAATATTTAAATGCATGATAGAGTGGGATGATTTTGTTAGAACATGTTGAAACTCATCTAATGCTATGTATACCATCCTAAACCTTAAGAACAAAAAAAGGAAGAAAGGACAATATAGTAGAAAGTGACACGACCGCTATGGGGACTGCATCACAGCCCGTTGAGGTCAGATTTATTCGAGATCCGCTTTGCTTTAGAGCCCTCTTTTTCCCTTACATATGTGTGGCCATTTCTGACCCAAACGTAAGAGTAATTTGTTTTCCTTTGCAAACTGTCTGGTTTCCCAGAGCAGTGCTTTGTTGGAGGCAGTTAGGTTTTCGCGAATAAAGGGACGGTTGCAATCGGCGTTCTCACTATCGGGCTGTCTCTGTTTTAGTTTTGATCGATTTTCCAGCCACGTATCTCTGATCTGCCTATCTTTAAATCCTATAAGAATAGGTGCTGAACGACCCTCCTTTGCTGGTAGTGGGTGCGCAGCCTCTATATCCTGTTTTGGTAGCGGGGGTACCTGTAGTATGGAAGCGACACTGTCTATGATGAGAAGAATGTCTTCATTTTGTTTCTCTGGGAGGTCACGAATTTCTAGATTTAAACGGCGCTCATACTGTTCGAGATCTGCCACAGTTCTTCTTAGCGTAGATATTTCACCGTTGGCCTTATCAAGCTCTTGTCGTAGTGTTCCTATGTTTTCCTCCGGGGTGGTAAGCGCAGTACTATTGCAGTTTACGCGGCTTTCTAGCTCATGATGACTAGCAGAGAGAGCCTCAAATTTAGACTCGAGCGTCACCATGTTCTCTAGTACTTCTGATGTCTTATTCCCGTTACGTTTGATTTCGATCAGAATGTCGGACAAAGACGGCTCGCCGGACTGCTTGGATAGCGTCTTCGTATGAATAGTGCACGTCGGGCATATCCATAGCTCGCGCTCTTTTGCCGAGAGAGATTTCTAGGAGGTCTTGGTCAAGTTCGAACATTTCCCCACATGGTAATAGTTCAAGCAACTTGAACACTGGATACTATTAGTGTCCGGAACAACGGCTTGCATACACGATAAACAAGTAACTTGATCATGAGTATTCATGTCTAAGCACTTCAAGAACGGTCTTGTGGGTGAAATAACGGCATGAACAAGACGTAGGCTTATTGTTTGGGCTCACCTAAAAAGTGCGAACAGGAATTTCGTCAGGACCACAAGACCGTCTTGATCGTTAAGCCTGCCTACAGTTCCTTGACCTACGCTATCTCCCTATCATGCATGCTGGACATACTGTCCCAGGTCTAAAAAGGCAGTTCTGCCCTTCGACTCCTGCCACTCAAAAGTTGTAAAAAGGGCCATCGCCTCAGCGTCCCTTGGGGCTGCTTTGGACAGGTCATGCGAACACCATGTAGATGGCAGTTTTGCAGCACAAGTGATGGAGCTATGCGAAGGGGGTTACCCAGTAGGAATGCTGTATGAGATTTCTGAAACATTCTTGGCTAAGGTAAAAGGTGTGGCCAAGAAGGAGCACAATAGGTTACCTGGTCGACCGGTGTCCATACCGTACGTACACAGTATGTCACACAACTTGAAAAAAGTGGGAGAGAGACATAGCGTACCTGTGGTCCTCTCAGCGCCAGTTAAGTTAATAACTCTTTGTGGTAAGGTGAATGGTTCTCCTACAAAAAGGGGCTGCCAGATTTTGCACAAGAATGCCTCGGTTGAATGCAGGCAGAATGTGGTATATCGCATTCCGTTAACATGCGGGAGGGTTTACATAGGCCAGACTGGGCGCTGCATTAACACTAGACTGAACGAACATAGGGCATTGGTCCGGAGCACCACTCCATCAGGACACCTGGCTCTTCACTGCAGGACCTGTGGGTGCTCCCCGCTATTGAATAATACCACAATAGATCCGTATATCATTATGTACAGTTACCAACTACCCCGCATTTCTACGCTCGTTCAGTATACTAGGTAATTTCTTTTATTGCACCCAGAAAACCAGAGACATGGGTGAAATGTGCAACAGAAAATTTTGGTTTTAAAGTCTCGAGAGAAAAATTTTCTCGACTCTTACTATTGCCTTTTCCTGTAAGCTTCTCGGACCTGTTGCCCAGCGGCCAGCGCGACTGCCTTTCTCGCCTCCAGCAGTACAGCAATGTATTGCAATGTACTGTAATGTACTGCTATGAGATATGCGCAGTGGGGACACTGCATTACGTTAGCCAGTAGATATGGTTCTAGCTCCTTGAAACCTTTGAATGCCCTGGTATTTGAAAATGCCATTTTGCAGTGTCTTGAAAACCCTGGAATTTTTCACAGTCCTTGAAAATCCATGATTTTGCATCCTCTTCTTGTTC